>NC_091379.1:10200247-10225247 GCF_038502225.1 Cherax quadricarinatus
TTCCTGCTTTTCCTTCTACTAATCTATTACTCCCACTTAATTATTCACAACCTCGCCTTGTTTTTTTACGTCGTTTATTCTTCATCTCCATTCCTCATAGTATAAAATTTAGGTTTCTAAAGGGTACAGTGATGCTGACAGTGAATTTGACAACTGTGTTCAGTTCTGGCGAGTTAATACAGGAAACGTTTCGCCACGAATGACTTAGTTCTAGTGAATTATAAACAATGAAGTCACTCGTGGCGAAACGTGTTGTTCAATGTTCGAAACACACACAGGTGACGTTCTCGATAAAAAATATATGTGATTCGTCAAGATAGATTATTAGTGAAATAGTCGTGAACGAGCGATGCAGGATGAAAAATAATCACACACCTGGAGCGTACCTGAAGGATGTTTCGGGGGTCAACGCCCCCCGCGATCCGGTCCATCACTGGGCCGCGGGGGGCGTTGTTATTTTGTAGTTATTTTGAGCAAATGCCTTAATTTGCTTTTGTATAAGTAT
The DNA here is from genome assembly GCF_038502225.1 of Cherax quadricarinatus. NCBI lineage: Eukaryota > Metazoa > Arthropoda > Malacostraca > Decapoda > Parastacidae > Cherax > Cherax quadricarinatus. Next base: position 10,200,753 of record NC_091379.1, read on the forward strand.
CGAGGCCTTGGATATAAGCAACTCAGTACTCCTAGTCACCGTGTACCTCTCAGGAAGAAAGATTCACAGTACCGTGACTGGAACAATACACAGTTATCCCGCACATAGAAGAATAAAGACAAACTGAAGTCTTAAATGCAGTGGCACATCTATTAAGCCTTTTAGACCTAGGTTTAAGGCCTATTTGTGTATATACACTTGCGCTACATTCCACAGGATGGATACGGGGTGAATGTTATTATAATCATTGGGAAGAATAATAAACTAGTCACGAAATCAAATCAAATCTCAGGCCCACTCTTCCTCCAGGAGCAACGTAAATGATCGACCTCCGAAACCAGCCTCCAAGGAGTACTTCCAAGCACCTAGGTGAAGAGTAAACCATATGTGCAGCACTTGGGTGTCTATTTTGCCAGTGATGCAAGTGTGTCTTTATTACGATGCTGTATACAGTATATAATGTGGAGTCCCCACTTGGAGATTTCTCTATCCTTCTCTTCTATATATACTCGCTCCCTTACCTTCGTGTGTTAGTGTGACTAGTCAATGTTCGGGTTATTTGTGTATTGTTCCATTTACTGTATTGTGCCTTTTTCTGTTCTTTGTGGACACTTCCCTTCAACTAACTAGTCCACCAGGCTTGTCCTCATGTTCGTCCTCCAAGCTCTGTCTTGAAGTTCCTCCTTCCCTTCAGATGGGAAAGATTTCACTAGCTCGTGAACAGAACAAGACCATACAAGGAGACCGTACGGGGAGACCGTATAGCAAGACTGTACAGCGAGACCGTACAGCGAGACCGTACATGTACAAAACATACTACTAGCGTCGTCAGTGAATTATGACACTGATTATTTCCCCTCGTCTTCAGCGCAGATATTAAACATGGAACCTAAAAATGGCCCCAGTGGAACGCCACCCATAACTGGTCCCTAATGTGGTCTCATTCCATTTAAGACCATAAGAAGAGAGTACATCTTGACACCTCTTACGAAATGTTATGTAACCCATTGTCCATTTAGTAATATGAGACCACAGTTATATTAATGGGGAAGCATTAAACCCTTAGGAAATCTGCTGTCCCTGTTTACCTAGCAGTAAGTAAGTACCTGGGTATTAGTCGACTGGTGTGGGTCGCATCCTGTGGACAAAATTAACCTAAGTTGCCAGAAATGCTCTACATAACAAGAGGTTTTTATATAGCAAATCTCTGATGTTAGCTATGGCCTGTATAAGCTGTATCATGTACTTGTAAAAATAAAGATTATAATTTTTAAGGTTGCAATTACATAGTCTGCCATTAACTGAAATATGGCATGATACTACCGTAGATTTTCACAAAATAATTTAACGTTTTATTATGATTCTTATTATGATTATTAATCAGTTTTGCTCTCTTGAGCGAGAGAATAACTGCAATCCCCCTGAATCAAGATCACCAGTGTGTGCAAAATTCAACACCTCAGTATGAGGAAGAATTTCAGGGTAATATATTACCGAGGCAAACTCTTCTCCTCTAGAGCAGCCAAGCTTCACAGGATATTATTCAAGAGTGCTTATGGCTCTGAGAAATATTACTTGTGGTGAATATTACATACCTGGGATGTAAGAGAGAAAGAGGTAAAAGAAGGAGTTTTTTCTGCATGATTGCCTGGGTCTGGGAATTTTGCATGCACGGAAATTGCATAAATATTTTTTTTAAATCCTGCATTTCTTGCCTTTCGAATCCTTTGAGATATGAAAATTATCAGACAGATACCATGTATAGATTATGCATTCACTATACACAGGACGAAGCTATGTATACATGGTTTATCATTATTCAGATCCAAATATCTTTACACAAAAATAATTGTTTTTATAACATAAATTAATCGTTATATCTTTTTCACAAAATTACCTTTTAAAAACACAAAGAATATCTTAGATATCTTTAAAAGAGAACAATAAAGTTTCTTTAGACATCAGATATATCTATAATCAGCACTCAAATAGAAACAGCAAAGGGGAAACCTTAATTAGCGACGTTTTACCTACACGAGGTCCAACGTTGCATTAGTAAAGGTTTCTTTACATCGTATGTTTTTTCTTAACCATGTTTCGACTACAGCTTCAGCTGTTATCGGTGACACGTGACTAGATATATACGAAACTTGTAACGCCAGAAATGCGTGAAAATACGGAAATACAGGAAGGCCCCACTTTACAGCAGTAAACCATACCCCCGGCCGGGATTGAACCCGCGGTCATAGAGTCTCAAAACTCCAGCCCGTCGCGTCTAGCTGGTCTAGTGGCTAACGCGACGGGCTGGAGTTCTGAGACTCTATGACCGCGGGTTCAATCCCGGCCGGGGGTATGGTTTATTTGCAATCGTGTCATTACGATTTCTTAAGTCATGTTTACAGCAGTAGCCCGGAAACTAACCTGCTGTACAAGTGAAAATCGCTGTAAAGTGAAACAGGTTTTTTTTTACTTTCAAACGCATATAAAAACCTGATAACATGTTTACTCTATCATATATTAAAGTGAACAATAGAACTAGGCCTAAAAAAATTGCATATGTGGTACACACATTACTTACCTTAAAATATTTGTGATGAAATTAAGACACATGTGCAACATCTGTTGCACATGTGTCTTAATTTCATCTTGTCGGTATTATATACCATTCTTGCATAAAATATTTGTCCTTATAGTGAGTGGTGAATATATTTATTGTAGGAAGTCTGAGTAAATGAATGATGGATGTAATTGAAAAGAGCTGCATAAGCGAAGTGCTGAAAAGTGAAGCACTGTAAAGTGAAGTACTGTAAAGTGAAGCACTGTAAAGTGAAGTACTGTAAAGTGAAGTACTGTAAAGCAAAGCGCTGTAAAGTGAAGCACTGTGAAGCGAAGCACTGTAAAGTGAAGTACTGTAAAGCAAAGCGCTGTAAAGTGAAGCACTGTGAAGCGAAGCACTGTAAAGTGAAGCACTGTAAAGTGAAGTACTGTAAAGCAAAGCGCTGTAAAGTGAAGCACTGTGAAGCGAAGCACTGTAAAGTGAAGCACTGTAAAGTGAAGTACTGTAAAGCAAAGCGCTGTAAAGTGAAGCACTGTGAAGCGAAGCACTGTAAAGTGAAGCACTGTAAAGTGAAGTACTGTAAAGCAAAGCGCTGTAAAACTTAGTGCTGTAAAGTGAAGTACTGTAAAACTAAGCGCTGTAAAGTGAAACACTGTAAAGTGAAGTACTGTAAAGCGAAGCGCTGTAAAGTGAAGCTCTGTAAAACTAAGCGCTGTAAAGTGAAACACTGTAAAGTGAAGTACTGTAAAGCGAAGCACTGTGAAGTGAAGCTCTGTAAAACGAAGTGCTGTAAAGTGAAGTACTGTAAAACTAAGCGCTGTAAAGTGAAACACTGTAAAGGGCCTGCATGTTTGATGCCACATTTGTAATAAAGACATACACTAATAAAATATGAAAACTCGAGAAATGTAAGAAATACGACATACAACTTGGACACGAGTCGCCAGATGTTTGAGATATACCGACATAAACACAACCCGTACAAAGAGAGATAAGCTTATGACGACGTTTCGGTCCGACTTGGACCATTTACAAAGTCACAGTATTGTGCCTTTCGGTCTTTATGCAAATATACAAAACACTCGCACAAAACACTCGCACAAGAAACACAAACATATCAACACCAAACATTTGTGGCAATAAACCAAGTAAATAAAGAAATATAAAAAGATTAGAATAAGTAAGCACTCAAAGAAGAGATGTTAATTACGATGATAAATATGTAAACATCTGGTGAGTTAACTGACAGCGGCTTCAGGAAAATCTCAGCTTCATACCTCAACATTTTTCACTAATACCGAACTATCAAATCAGTTTATATCAATAACTGGTTCGTTTTTTATGAATTTAAAGGTAAACTGCGATAAAAGTTTCGTAATGTCAGACGGAAGACGTAACCGGGAGTAATTTATTGATAGGAAAGGATGTTTGAGTTGGGAAATTTTGGTAGAGATGGAAATGGAACATAAGACGGATTATTTAGTCGGGGATGCGAGGTTTGTCCTATAAAGGACATCCTGCCGTTTAAACAAGAGTTTGTTCTGTTTAGGACAGTTTGTCCTCTAACCCACCCTAAAACATTACAAAATTAAATAGTAATTTAAAAAGCTGTTTTCTGTATTTGTTTTACTCAATTGTAAACAGGAAAGATTCTAAATATTCGTAAATTATCATAATTTTAATCAAAACTTCTGCTACAAATGGAACTTTTTTTAAGCAAAATCGAATTCTTGAAAAATGGCAGAATATATTATATCGTTCTATTACATCCTTCTGTCTGTTCTTGCCGAGTTTTATACATGTTTGAAACGAAGTGGGAATTGCGTATGGAGGTAAAAAAATTAAATACAACAAAATATAAAAAATATGTGCGCGTATACACGCATTAATTTTCAAGAGGCTGCAAGTCTTCCAGTGGGACTTAAACAACAATATAATGCATGTATGGTATACAATATAATGTATGTGCTGTATACAATGTAATATATGTACGGTATACAATGTAATATGTGTACGGTATACAATGTAATATATGTACCGTGTACAATGTAATATACGTACGGTATACAATATAATGTATGTACGGTATACAATATAATGTATGTATGGTATACAATATAATGTATGTATGGTATACAATATAATGTATGTATGGTATACAATATAATGTATGTACTGTATACAATGTAATATATGTACGGTATACAATGTAATATATATACGGTATAGAATATAATGTATGTACGGTATACAATATAATGTATGTATGGTATACAATATAATGTATGAATGGTATACAATATAATGTATGAATGGTATACAATATAATGTATGAATGGTATACAATATAATGTATGAATGGTATACAATATAATGTATGAATGGTATACAATATAATGTATGAATGGTATATAATATAATGTATGAATGGTATATAATATAATGTATGGTATACAATATAATGTATGGTATACAATATAATGTATGGTATACAATAGAATGTATGTATGGTATACAATATAATGTATGAATGGTATACAATATAATGTATGAATGGTATACAATATAATGTATGAATGGTATATAATATAATGTATGGTATACAATATAATGTATGGTATACAATATAATGTATGGTATACAATATAATGTATAGTATACAATATAATGTATGGTATACAATAGAATGTATGTACGGCATACAATACCGTCAAGATGAAGAATTAAACATGTGCAACATCTGGGTATCTTCATTGTAGACGTTTCGCCCTCCAGTGGTTTTATCAATACAAATTCAAGGACTTACTGAAAAGATGATAGAGCTATACCTGTACATAAAACCCGAGGTAATCAGTCCCTCAGCCTGGAGTCGATGTGTTCAGTCTATCAATCTGAGCACATCAACTCCAGGCTGAGGGACTGATTACCTCAAACTCCTCCTCTCCTTACGCCCTTCTGATTTGTATTGGACTGATGAAGCTACTGTGTGGCGAAACGTTTCTTCAGTAAAGATTCCCATATGTTGCGTGTCTCAGTCTTCAACTCCAGGACTGAGGGACTGACTACCACGTCTTTCATATATAGTTCTACTGTCTGTACCTTATGTCCTTGAATTTGTACTGATAAAGACACTGGCTGGCGAAACGTCTATATTAGAGATACCCAATTGTTGCACATGTGTCTAATTCTTCAACAAGTTTCAGTTGCTCCTCTATGGAAGAATGGAGGAAATGAAGACTGAAATAAAGAACAGGACTAACTCAAATATGTCAGGAAAGTGGAAGCTTAGTGTGCGAAACCTGGGAGTAATGATGTCAGAAAATCTCACTTTCAAAGATCACAACAATGTTGTGAAGCTCTGAAGCATGTTATAATACTGTAACTGCTTACATTGTTACAATACTATAGTTATGTATATTGTTACAATGTTATAATGTATATTGTTACAATGTTATAATGTACATTGTTACAATACTGTAGTTATGTATATTGTTACAATGTTATAATGTACATTGTTACAATACTGTAATGTATATTGTTACAATCTTGTAATGTACATTATTACAATACTGTAGTTATGTATATTGTTACAATGTTGTAATGTACATTGTTACAATACTGTAGTTATGTATATTGTTACAATGTTATAATGTACATTGTTACAATACTGTAGTTATGTATATTGTTACAATGTTATAATGTACATTGTTACAATACTGTAGTTATGTATATTGTTACAATGTTATAATGTACATTGTTACAATACTGTAATGTATATTGTTACAATACTGTAATGTACATTGTTACAATACTATAGTTATGTATATTGTTACAATGTTGTAATGTACATTATTACAATACTGTAACTATGTATCTTGTTACATATATTGAAATTATGCACATTGTTATAATACTGTAATGTACATTGTTACAATACCATAGTTATGTACATCGCTACAATACGCAAACTATGGCACATCAAAGCCACACCTGGCCGCTCCTGTGCCGTACCTAATTAGATTTCCATCCTTTGTCATAGTGCAATTCAATCACTGTAATTGATGGAAATAGTATTTTGATGAAGCAAATGTCACAAAAAATTTCCAGTCTCATTAATATTCGTCGGAGTTCCAGAGGTAATTCCAGATACTTTGATCTGTAATGAGATTTGTCCCTTAAAATTCAATGTCTCTTACTCTCCACACACACACACATATATATATATATATATATATATATATATATATATATATATATATATATATATATATATATATATATATATATATATATATGCAAAACAACCACTCTGAAAGAATAGAGAAATTCCAAGCGCTTTCGTGACTACTCACATTATCAAGGAACTATATATATATAGTTCCTTGATAATGTGAGTAGTCACGAAAGCGCTTGGAATTTCTCTATTCTTTCAGAGTGGTTGTTTTGTATATTCTGAAATCACCTGTTTACTGTGATCTTATTGCATATATATATATATATATATATATATATATATATATATATATATATATATATATATATATATATATATATATATATATATACAAGGAATTCTCGAGAGCAGGCGAAATATACACAAACACTGATCTCTGGCTGAAGGAGACTCGAACCTACGAACCTTAGAACAAGGTACGCAGTGCTTTACCAATCTACCCACACTGAACAATACCTTGGAGTCCAGCTTGCGCTAGACTTTGATCCAAGGCAGCCAGCTTTCAGGGAGAAGGCTTACAGCTTTTCATCTCATCCCCTGCATGCATCAGCCTTACTAGAGATATTAACAATGCAAGGAATTCGCAAGGTAGGAAAGACTGAGAAGATACGTGAGATGGGGCGAGTTGAGGAAGATGCTAGTGTCGGGCACTAAGGCATTCTATGCTGTAATAATAATAATAATAATAATAATAATAATAATAATAATAATAATAATAATAATAATCTTTATTCCTACAAGTACATGATACTTGTACAAACTGCTCTACTAATACAAGCCAACATTCTCATTGTCTAACACTAAATCACTAGACGCAATACAAAACGTTCACCCAATGCAAGTGAAGGAAGAATGTTTTCTTTCTTAACTTAACCAAAAGAATGGGTACCAGCAGCAACATGCTACCACCCTATTCTATACAAAAGTTACGGAGTAGGAACAAAAGCCGTTTCCCCTGTCATATTCCATCACGCAGGATGCTGCTCAAAGAGTAATTCTGTCAGCCTGTTTCTGTTGTAACGGTGCACGAGAGATATCTGACACGAGTCAGAGAGTCTCAGATATTCTCAATATGTCCGGCTGACAATGGCCAGGCTCACCTGAACATGTCCCCGGTTGTAGCGTCAAAATCATGCAGCTCCGAGGAACTCATCACTAGTCATCCCTTGATGATTACGACACATGTGCAGCAGTTGGGTATCTTCATTGTTGAAACGTTTCGCCCACACATTAGGCGTCTTCAGTCAAATACAGAGGCAGCAGATGTAGCAGTGAAATGAAATTAATGTAATCAGCCCTTTTTAGGAAGGCTGATGGACTGATTACTTTATTCACTATTACACCTGATGCCTCTGTATTTGTTTGAAGACGCCTAATGTGTGGGCGAAACGTTTCAACAATATACCCAATTGCTGCACATGTGTCTTAATCATCAATTTGTCGGTATTTTATGCCATTTTCAACGTTATTAGTAATCCCTCTCTTAAATCCCTGGTTGTAGCGTCAAACTCACACAGTTTCACAAAGCTTATCACTAGTAATCCCTCTCTTAAATCCATGGTTGTAGCGTCAAACTCACACAGTTTCACGAAGCTTATCACTAGTAATCCCTCTCGTAAATCCCTGGTTGTAGCGTCAAACTCACACAACCCCAATAAGTTCATCACTAGCAATCCCCTCCTTAAATTACTTGCAAAGCCAACTATTCAAGAATAAATTTCTCGCTTAACTGTTAGTAATAATATACCAAATTATATACACTGATGGATCTAAGCAGGAGTTTACTGGCAGGACGGCATCTGCTCTTGTTACCACCTCCCTGTACTCACTTATGTATGTGTAAACCATGTTGACTGTAACATAAGAAGTAACAACTAGGCGTCTACACTGTAAACTAAACTATTTGCTATTCTAATACCAGCACCTTAATGGTACTGAGTTTGACTGATTTTTAGTGACTCTGTGTCATCACATAATGAATATCATGTTCATTGGAGAAGTCGGGAATAGATACTTAAATATCAGAGAAATTTGATGGGTTATATAAAGTACCCTGAAAAAAGACAACACTTGGGTATCTTTACTGATGAAACACTTCACCTGTAGGCTTCTTCAGTCAAATATAAAGGGAACAGTAGAAATGTAATAAAGATGATGTAATTAGTCCATTGACCTTGGACAAAAGAGTATTTGAGGTGGTCAGTTCCATGGTTTGGAACGATATGAAGTTGAAGTATGAGAATTGAGTCTTCAACTTGTCGGTATTTTATACCATTTCTAACAATACCCTGGAGAAGAAATGAAGAATATATAGGTGGTATATCTATCTAGAATTAAGAAGAGAACTAAATAATGAAATTAAGTAGATTTTTAACTCACTACGGAGCACCTTGCAATGTAAACAGTGACTGATGCTGCAGTAGTAGGCAGACTTAGGCTTGGTTACAAGTTTACTTCTGGCAGCTTGGCAAACACACACGCTGACTGGTATCTAAGTGGCTAGTCTAGACTTCCACCATTCTTATCTGTATTGGACTGAGGAAACAACTGTGTGGCGAAGCGTTTCCACAATATACACACACCCAAGTGTTGCATATGTGTAACTTATCAACATGTAGGTTCTCTGAAACATTTATCTACGCGAAAACTTCTGTGTAACTTATCAACATGTAGGTTCTCTGAAACATTTATCTACGCGAAAACTTCTGGGAGTTTGGCAGACACAGATGATTATCAAATTAAATGCAAAGTTTGTGATCATTCTTGAAGACTGTGTGTTTTGTGCTGAGAAGAGGACTTTAAGGTGATGTTTCGGTCCATCCTCGACTATTGTCAAGCCACAAGTGAGCCGGGAGAAGTTGAGAAGGCCAGACTACTCTTACTGACGTCACACACACACACGCACAAACATGCACGTGAAAAATAATACTAATACTAATAATAACAATAATAATAATAATAATAATAATAATAATAATAATAATAATAATAATAATAATAATAATAATAGTAATATCTTTATTTACTACAAATACATGTACAGGGTATACAGTCCTAGCTCGTTATGCTGAGCATTTCGGGCAATTTAGGTCAGGATGCGACCCACACCAGTCGATTTACACCCAGGTACCCATTTAACTGATGAGGGAACACTGACAACCGGCGTAAAGAAACACGCCCAATGCTTCTACCCTCGCTGGGAGTCGAACCCGGACACTCGCCCTGTGAAGCGAAAGCTTTAGCTACCAAGCTACGGGGCACCGTGAGTATACTCAGGCTATATTGATGACCAACTCCTCTCTCTTCCCTTACTCACCCCCTCCCTCTCCCCCTCCCTCTCCTTCACCCCCTCCCTCTCCTTCACCCCCTCCCTCTCCTTCACCCCCTCCCCCTCCCTCTCCCCCTCCCTCTCCCTCCCTCCCTCTCCCTCCCTCCCTCCCCCTCACCCCCACCCTCTCCCTCACCCCCACCCTCTCCCTCACCCCCTCTCTCTCCTTCACCCAACCCCTCCCTCTCCCTCACCCCCTCCCTCTCCCTCACTCCCTCTCCCTCACCCCCTTCACAATCACACACACAGTGACATCACATACAGGTGTACAGCTGACCTATAGGCGACCAATCAGGTTTCAACACAAGATCCTGATATCCAATTAGTGACCAGCGTGACGACCCGGATTGAGACCAAATGTGGAAAATATGTCAGGCGAGACTAACTTACAAATCGTATTGAAATTATTCTTTAGACGATCCAAAAGTCTAATTATTTAATGTATAATAACACTTTATTCTATGTAACAAGTTAACCTGGAGTTTACCTGGAAAGGGTTTGGAGGGTCAACGCCCCCCGCGGCTCGGTCTGAGACCAGGCCTCACGGTGGATCAGGGTCTGATCAACCAGTCTGATGGACTGAACACATCGACGCCAGGCTGAGGGACTGATTACCTCAAACTCCTCCTCTCCTTACACCTTAGGTGTAGTGCTACCTAACGAATGTGAGTCGACTACTGGAAACATCACGACGGACGTCGACAAGGAAGGTAAAAGCATTGTTGTTGTTGGGGATAGCCAGATTAGGTACATGGATAGGCATTCTGCTTGAAGGATAGGAGTAGGAGGCAGAGTGTGTGTTTTCCTGGGGCTGGGATGAAGGATATTGTTAGCCGTCTGGATGACATCATGAGAGGTAATGGGAGAAATCCTATTATCTGTCTCAGTGCTGGAGGCAAAGATGTTGGCAGACGTAGGAGTGAGGACCTGATTAGCAGGTATAGGTCAACAATAGAGATAATTAGGAGGAAGGGTGGGAACCCTGTCATATGTGGCATTTTGCCAAGGAGAGGAGTTGGAAATGAATGGTTGTCCAGGGCAATTGGTGTCAATTGCTGGCTGGACAAATACTGTAAGGAAAATGCGGTAACATTCATTGACAACTGGGACATCTTCTATGGTAGAAATGACATGTATGCCAGGGATGGGGTTCACTTATCTAGGTGTGGGGTGGGGGCACTGGCAACTGCAGTGGAGGGAGCTGTTAGGTCTTTAAACTAGGAATAGTTAGTGGTATGGGTTTTGGCGGGAAAACAATGAAGGCGCAGTGTAGTGATATGAGTACTAGGAGAACTAGTAATAGGCAAAATGAGGTGGATATTGGAAAGCCAGTGGCACTAGGTGACAAGGACAGTAATAGGTTTAGTGGAATAACAGAAAGGAGCAGGAAGGGTAAAGAGAAAGGAGGGTCCTTAAATATATATTACACAAATAGTCGTAGTGCTAGGAATAAGATGGACGAGTTGAGACTAGTTGCTAGTGCAGGTAACATAGATGTGTTTGCCTTAACTGAGACGTGGTTCAAAATGAAAAATTGGGACATGCCTGCGGAATGTCACATACAGGTTTTTTAATTGTTTTAAGTGGACAGAATCATCGGGACGGGGGGTGGGGTGGCACTCTATGTCCGAAATCTCTTGAACTGTTGCATTAAAACGGGTATTAAGTCTGAAGTAACACATACAGAGTCTGTTTGGATAGAATTTTCAGAGGAACATGAAAAATTTATTTTAGGTGTGATATACCGTCCCCCAAACTTAGATAGGGACCAAGGGAGACTACTATGGGAGGAAATTGTTAAGGCCACAAGGCACGATAACGTAGTAATTCTAGGAGACTTTAACTTTAGTCATATTGATTGGAATTTCTTGACTGGGAATTTAGAATCAAACGACTTCTTAGAAGTAGTTCAGGATTGTTTTTTGAAGCAGTTTGTGACAGAGCCTACAAGGGGAAATAACCTGCTTGACTTAGTTCTGGCAAACAATGAATCCCTTGTTTATAATTTAGAAATTACAGAGGAACTCGGCACAAGCGATCACAAATCAATTACCTTTAGCATTGAATGGATATATGATAGGGATAATTCAGTACTGGTCCCAGATTTTCGCTTAGCAGATTACAATGGGCTTAGAGAACACTTATCATCTGTGGACTGGGGTAACGAAGAGAGCTATCAGTATGACAGCTTTCTTAACACAATACATGCTGCCCAAAGGACATTTATCCCATATAAGGAAATTAGATCGAATAGAAATGACCCCAAATGGATGAATAATAGGCTCAGATATCTTTTAGGACAGAAAAAAGGAATTTATAGGCGCATCAAAAGAGGTGAGGGTCATCTTATGAATAGGTATATTGACATTAAGAGGGACGTTAAAAAGGGGATAAGAAAAGCTAAACGGGACTATGAAATTAAAGTTGCTAGGGATTCTAAAACTAACCCAAAAAGTTTTTTCCAAGTTTATAGAACAAAAGTTAGAGATAAGATAGGTCCCCTTAAAATTAGCTCTGGGCATCTGACTGACAAGGAGAATGAAATGTGCTCTATTCTTAATAATTATTTTCTCTTCGTTTTCACTCAGGAAGACACTAATAATATCCCAGTAATTAATTTTTATAGTGAGCCTGATGATGATAAATTATGTAACATCACAGCCTGATATCAAACAGATGATAAATTATGTTAACGAACTTTTTTCATCACAGTGCCACTACCGAATTTTTTCCCGAATTGGTTATCAAACAGATAGACCGGTTAGGTGAGTTAAGTGGGGGTCCACTGTAAATTCCCGGGCCCTGATGAACTTTTTACAAGGGTTCTTAAAGAGTGTAAAATGGAACTTTGTGAACCATTGACTAATATTTTTAATATTTCTCTTCAAACATGTGTAGTGTCTGATATGTGGAAGATGGCTAATGTAATTCCTATTTTTAAAGCAGGGCACAAGTCGCTACCGTCAAATTGCCGCCCAATAAGCCTGACCTCAATTGTAGGCAAATTACTAAAGTCAATTATAGCTGATAATATAAGAAGCCATCTGGATAAGCATAGCTTGATTAATGATACTCAGCATGGATTCACGAGGGGCCGTTCCTGCCTAATTTATTAACCTTCTTCAGTAAAGCTTTTGAGGCCGTTGATCATGATAAAGAATCCGATATTGTTTATTTAGATTTTAGTAAGGCTTTTGATAAAGTACCGCACCAGAGACTGTTAAAAAAAGTGGCAGCTCATGGCACTGGGGGAAAAAATGCTGTCATGGATCGAGTCATGGCTCACTAATAGGAAGCAGAGAGTATGCTTAAATGGGGTTAAATCCGAGTGGGGATCTGTAACAAGTGGCGTTCCACAGGGATCGGTCTTGGACCCGTTGTTGTTTATAATATATATCAATGACCTTGACGAGGGTATTACTAGTGATATGAGCAAATTCGCCGATGACACAAAGATAGGTAGGATAATTGATTCAAACTTAGACGTTAGGGAACTTCAGGAGGATTTAGACAAACTATATTCTTGGTCAGAAAAGTGGCAGATGCAGTTCAATGTAGATAAATGCAAGGTTCTGAAGCTCGGGAGTGTCCATAACCCTAGTACTTATAAGTTAAATAATGTAGAACTTAGCCATACAGACTGCGAAAAGGACTTGGGGGTTATGGTGAGCAGCAACCTTAAATCAAGACAGCAGTGCCTAAGCGTACGTAATAAGGCAAATAGATTATTGGGATTTATATCAAGAAGTGTAAGTAACAGAAGTCCAGAGGTCATACTGCAGCTTTATACATCATTAGTAAGGCCTCACCTAGATTATGCAGCTCAGTTCTGGTCTCCATATTACAGAATGGACATAAATTCGTTAGAAAACATTCAGCGTAGAATGACTAAATTAATACATAGCATTAGAAATCTTCCTTATGAAGAAAGATTGAAGACTCTTAAGTTACATTCACTTGTTAGACGAAGAATGAGGGGAGACCTGATCGAAGTGTATAAGTGGAAGATAGGTATTAATAAAGGGGATATTAATAAGGTCTTGAGGATATCTCTCCAAGAGAGAACCCGCAGTAATGGATTTAAATTAGACAAGTTTAGATTTAGATTTAGTGGGATGGATTGTAAAGGACCTGCCTAGTATGGGCCAACAGGCCTGCTGCAGTGCTCCTCCTTTCTTATGTTCTTATGTATGCAACATAAGGAAAGAGGAACATTGCAGCAGGTCTGTTGGCCCATACTAGGCAGGTCCTTTACAATCCATCCCACCAACAGAACATTTGCCCAACCCAATTTTCAATACTACCCAAGAAATAAGCTCTACCTCTATCCACTCGTATGGAAGACTCACTCAAATCCAGCCCCTCTCTCTCATGTATTTATCCAACCTAAATTTGAAACTACCCAACGTTTTAGCTTCAATTACCCTACTAAGCAGACTGTTCCACTCATCAACTACCCTATTTCCAATCCAATACTTTCCTATATCATTTCTAAATCTAAACTTATCTAATTTGAATCTATCATGGATTCAAATTAGAGTCAATTCAAACCAATTCTAGCTAGAGCCAATTTGAAAAATCTACTGACATTTTCGAATTCATCTACCCTAAAATCCCCAAAATACCTTCAAATATCTTTAAACAACGATATTTTGGTTGGCCAGTGATTATTATTCTTTGGCAATATAAACACAAATTTTTAGACTCTATAGCCCCACTCGGTACATCATCAGATGCAGCATTCTTCACCTGACCTCAGCCGGACTATAAATACTCGCGTTCCTTCCACCCCAGGTAGTTCTGTTTGTGACTTGAAAAAGCCCACTGTGTGGGCGAAACGTAGTCAATAAAGGATCACATTATACTGCATTTGTGTTTATATTGCCATTGTGTCGGTATTTTATACCATTTATTTCCATTATTGTTCTTTATTAGTATTATTAATCATTATTATTGTTCATTATTATTACAGAAACGATATCTTGGGAATCACAATTTTGTTTCTCAATATAAACTGACAAATTCCCTTTCCTCCTGTGCGTAAAAAAATAATAAAAGTAATCACAATATGTATATTCAATTACATGATGCAAACTGGGATTTAGAAGGAAAAAAAAGAGTATTAAAATTAATTTCAGGGAGATTAGGCCTGAGTGACCAATTTTTTTTTTCTCACTGGCTGGATAGTATTTATTGAATGGTTGGATAGTTTGTTGTTTCAGTAGGTTGATTTTGGCTGAGTAGTTTCAGCGTTGGGTTTGCTATTCGCATGTACCGAGGTTCGACTCCTCGTCCACTCTTCTATTCACTGAGACTCGTTTATTATGCCTTATTTTGGGTTTATGTGGCCAGTTGTCAGTTATTGTTCCAGCTATGAAAATGGGGCTTTAATTCTTTAAAGTTACCCCTCATATCATTACGAATTATTTTCAGTAGCTTTAATTCTCTAAAGTTACCCCTCATATCATTACGAATTATTTTCAGTAGCTTTAATTCTGAAAGTTATCCCTCGTATCATTACGAATTGTTATTTTCAGTAGCTTTAATTCTCTAAGTTACCCCTCGTATCATTACGAATTATTTTCAGTAGCTTTAATTCTGTAAGTTATCCCTCGTATCATTACGAATTATTATTTTCAGTAGCTTTAATTATGTTGTTAGGTAAGACACATATGCAACAGTTAGGTATCTTTATTTCGAAACGTTTCGCCTACACAGTAGGCTTCTTCAGTCGAGTACAGAAAAGTTGATAGAAGCAGAAGATATCAACTTTTCTGTACTCGACTGAAGAAGCCTACTGTGTAGGCGAAACGTTTCGAAATAAAGATACCTAACTGTTGCATATGTGTCTTACCTAACAATCTGTCGGTATTTTATACCAGCTTTAATTATCTAAGTTACCCCTTTTGTAATTACGAAATACGTATTTTCAGTGGTATTACTTTATAAATAACTTGTTGAACTAACTTAGACAGGACTCGCAGCAATGGATTCAGGTAATATAAGAAAGGAGGATCACTACAGCAGGCCTACTGGCCCATACGAGGCACGTTTTTCTCACACCCAAACCCACTACCAAAATGGTGGCACCGCCTGCGATTGCTTCACCTCGATTAAAGCAGCCTTCTGTGTAGGCGACACGTTTCGCAATGAAGTTACCTAAGTGTTGCATATGTGTCTTAACACTATCAAGAGAAAGTAACCGAAGATAGCATATTAGAAAATGAAGACACTAGAATTCTGACGCTGGGGAGGGACGGGACGAGAAGAAAATCAGGAAGTCAAAATACATTACGAGAATAAACAGAGCATCCTCCAGCTTCCTTACATATCACTCGGGGCAAGTAGAGGCTTGTGGCAGGAGGATGCTGCTGCCTGCTTATCCTGCTCTCAATGTTGCTTGGTACATGGAGATGACAAGCGAGCGAGCAAAAATATGGTAGCTTCTTCCTGTAAGATTGCTAGACACCAGAGAGATAGAGAGAGAGAGAGAGAGATAGATAGATAGATAGATAGATAGATAGATAGAGAGATAGAGATAGAGATAGAGATAGAGATAGAGAGAGAGAGAGAGAGAGAGAGAGAGAGAGGGGTAAGAGCAATTCTCAATTTTCCGCATGGCAAAAATCCCTCAACCAGCACCTTATACAGAGGGACTTTGATGACCTTCTTGCAGTGTTTGACATGAGAAACTTTGTTGATTTCCCTACTCATATCTCTGGCTCCTCCCTTGACCCAGTAGTGAGTGATCTGGCAGAAGGCACAGTCACTTGTCAACCCCTCGGCTACGTTGGATCGTCTGACCACAAGGCTGTTTTTACGACACTTAAGATCCCAACAGAACGAGGTGAGGAGTCCACACGCACAACCTGGCTATGGGAAAGAGGTAATTGGCCAGCCCTTTGCTCTGAGCTCACCACCACCGATTGGAATGCTTTTCTCCAAGGGGATGTTGACAACCAAGTGAAAGCCTTCACTGGACACATCCTTAATCTACAACAAGAACACATTCCTCACCGGCAATATGTGACGAAGCCTACAGATCAGCCTTGGTTTGGATTTCGTTGTAGAGAGGCTGCTACTGCTAAGTACAAAGCATGGCGAAGGTATAAGAGACATCCTACCACCTATAACAGGAACTTGCACACGCAAGCCTGTAGGCATATGGGTGACGTTCAAAAGTGGGCCATTGCTAAATGGGAGGTGGACACTAAAAGAAAGCTAGCATCAGGTAGGGTAGGCTCCAAAACCTGGTGGTCCCTGGTCAAGGACAGACAAGGTTATCTGCCTGATGAACTCATTCCATCTCTAAATCGACAGGATGGGACCACCTCTACTAGTAGTCAAGAGAAGGCGGACCTCTTTGCTGAACACTTTGCTACCAAAATGCAAGTTCCTGATCCAGCAAGGGACCCTCCTTGGCTAGCTGCAAGAACTGTGTCAAAACTGTCAGTGGTGACAATAAGGCAGGATGAGGTGCATTTCCTTCTTAAATCGCTTGACCAAGAAAAGGCTGTAGGCCCAGACAAGTCGAGCCCAAGATTGTTGAGAAGATGTGCAGACCAGCTAGCAGCACCTCTAACTCGCATCTTTCAGCACTGCCTAGTACAGTGTAAATGGCCCTCTCTATGGAAAGAGGCAAATGTAGTCCCTGTTCACAAAAAGAAGAGCAGAGCAGAAATCAGCAACTACAGACCAGTGTCACTCCTGTCAATCACTGGTAAGATCCTTGAGACAAAAATCTCAAGACAAATGACAGAGTTTTTTGACTACCACTCACTACTTTGTGATCGTCAATATGGCTTCAGGAAAGGTTACTCTGCTGCTGATCTGTTGTTAAACCTCTCCACTAAGTGGCACCAGTCACTGGATGAATCCAAAGTCAGCTGTGTGGTAGCACTGGACATTGCTGGCGCTTTCGACCGGGTGTGGCACCAGTGCCTCTTAACAAAACTTCAAGCACTGGGAATTGCAGGCTCTACGCTATGTCTCCTCAGTGATTACCTTCATGGTAGATCTCTAAGTGTAGTTCTCAATGGAACGGAATCAGCAAGACATCCTATTGGGGCAAGTGTTCCACAAGGAAGCGTGCTGGATCCATTGTTATGGAATGTCTACTTCAACGACCTTCTTCATCTCATCCCAGAATCACATGCATATGCAGACGACTGTACACTGACATTCACTTATCCAAGAGAAGAAATATTTCGCCAGCTGCTCTAAGCTGGTACCTACTTACAGCTTGGTGAACAGGGACAGCAGGTGCAAGATGAGTAACACCCAGGTACCTACTTACAGCTTGGTGAACAGGGACAGCAGGTGCAAGATGAGTAACACCCAGGTACCTACTTACAGCATGATAAACAGGGACAGCAGGTGTAAGGAAACACGGCCAATATTTCCACTGAAGAACGGACACTCAGTGTGCGAGGCGAAAGCGTTACCAACCAAGCCACGGGACACCTGACGTAATCTCTTTACTTTACCTTTAATATACCACTAACCTCCATTTCAGCAATCTGAGATTCATATTATTTACGCTGATATCTGTCATTCTAAACACACTCTGAAATGACCTATTTTGTACCTCAAACATTTCTTATTCCAATTTAGCGAATTTCTCGTCATTTAATCTATGTATTTTATCTATTTACAAAGCTAAATAACGCTTTGCTCTTTCTTTATCCACTACTTTCTTATGTAAAAACAGAAGCAGAAATTGTACATAAGTGTGTTTCTGGGCTGTTCGAGTCTCTGGTAAATTTCTTGATTGAATTGCTTCCAATATTGGTTCAAATTATTTTTTTTAGCTCTCCAGCATCTTATATTCAAATATTATTGTGTGTGACTTTGTGTAGTTACCATTCGTCAAAGACTTTGTGAAACAGGTACTTGACTGTTTTCTGTGTGTGCGCACCTATATGTGGTTGCAGGGGTCGAGTCACAGCTCCTGGCCCTGTCTCTTCACTGGTCGCTACTAGGTCACTCTCTCTCTCTCTCTCCCCACTTCAAGACCCTTGTCATATCTCCTCTTAAAGCTATGTATGGATTCTGCCTCCACTACTTCACTCTTCAGATTGTTCTGCTTCCTGACAACTCTGTATGTGCGTATATTCACCTAATTGTGGTTGCAGGGGTCGAGTCATAGCTCGTGTGTGTGTGTGTGTGTGTGTGTGTGTGTGTGTGTGTGTGTGTGTGTGTGTGTGTGTGTGTGTGTGTGTGTGTGTGTGTGTGTGTGTGTGTGTGTGGACAAACACGAAACATTAACAAACACAGCCATCACGTTTTCAACACACCTGCTTCCAGCTCCACGAATATTAGCGACAATTCTTAACCTTTATATTAAATTTAATATTAGAGTGTGTGATGCTAAGTCGACCTTTCTGATTTAGTAAGTACAGTCACACCGCGTGTTTAATACCACGCAGCCTCCGGCTAAATACCGTGGGAAACCGAAAAAAATTCACCAAACCAGATGTAGGGTCACACCAGGTGTGGCAAGGAATAAGCCAGTTGTTTCAAACACCTGACAGCTGTCAACCCAAGTGACACTTGTATATATATGAGAGAAGAGAGTGAACACACAGAGAAGTGTGAACATTCTCATGCAGTCCACACTGTGTTAAGGTGGAACACACACTGCAAACTGTGAGGTAAGATAGAACACACACTCTACACAGTGAGGTAAGATGGAACACACACTCCACACAGTGAGGTAAGATGGAACACACACTCTACACAGTGAGGTAAGATGGAACACACACTCTACACAGTGAGGTAAGATGGAACACACACTCCACACTGTGAGGTAAGATGGAACACACACTATACACAGTGAAGCAAGATGGAACACACACTCTACACTGTGAGGTAAGATGGAACACACACTCCACACTGTGAGGTAAGATGGAACACACACTCAACACAGTGAGGCAAGATGGAGCACACACTCCACACAGTGAGGTAAGATGGAACACACACTCCACACAGTGAGGTAAGATGGAACACACACTCCACACTGTGAGGTAAGATGGAACACACACTCCACACTGTGAGGTAAGATGGAACACACACTCCACACTGTGAGGTAAGATGGAACACACACTCCACACAGTGAGGTAAGATGGAACACACTCTCCACACAGTGAGGTAAGATGGAACACACACTCCATCCACACTGTGAGGCAAGATGGAACACACACTCCACACTGTGAGGTAAGATGGAACACACACTCCACACAGTGAGGTAAGATGGAACACACACTCCACACTGTGAGGTAAGATGGAACACACACTCCACACTGTGAGGCAAGATGGAACTCACACTCCACACAGTGAGGTAAGATGGAACACACACTCCACACAGTGAGGTAAGATGGAACACACACTCCACACAGTGAGGTAAGATGGAACACACACTCCACACTGTGAGGTAAGATGGAACACACACTCCACACTGTGAGGTAAGATGGAACACACACTCCACACTGTGAGGTAAGATGGAACACACACTCCACACAGTGAGGTAAGATGGAACACACACTCCACACAGTGAGGTAAGATGGAACACACACTCCACACAGTAAGATGGAACACACACTCCACACAGTAAGATGGAACACACACTCCACACAGTGAGATAAGATGGAACACACACTCCATACAGTGAGGTAAGATGGAACACACACTCCACACAGTGAGATAAGATGGAACACACACTCCATACAGTGAGGCAAGATGGAACTCACACTCCACACAGTGAGGTAAGATGGAACACACACTCCACACAGTGAGGTAAGATGGAACACACACTCCACACTGTGAGGTAAGATGGAACACACACTCCATACAGTGAGGTAAGATGGAACACACACTCCACACAGTGAGGTAAGATGGAACACACATTCCACACAGTGAGGTAAGATGGAACACACTCCACACTGTGAGGTAAGATGGAACACACACTCCACACTGTGAGGTAAGATGGAACACACACTCCACACTGTGAGGTAAGATGGAACACACACTCCACACAGTGAGGTAAGATGGAACACACACTCCACACAGTGAGATAAGATGGAACACACACTCCACACTGTGAGGTAAGATGGAACACACACTCCACACTGTGAGGTAAGATGGAACACACACTCCACACTGTGAGGTAAGATGGAACACACACTCCACACAGAAAGATGGAACACACACTCCACACAGTGAGATAAGATGGAACACACACTCCACACAGTGAGGTAAGATGGAACACACACTCCACACAGTGAGGTAAGATGGAACACACACTCCACACAGTGAGATAAGATGGAACACACACTCCACACTGTGAGGTAAGATGGAACACACACTCCACACAGTGAGGTAAGATGGAACACACACTCCACACAGTGAGGTAAGATGGAACACACACTCCACACAGTGAGGTAAGATGGAACACACACTCCACACAGTGAGGTAAGATGGAACACACTCCACACAGTGAGGTAAGATGGAACACACACTCCACACTGTGAGGTAAGATGGAACACACACTCCACACAGTGAGGTAAGATGGAACACACACTCCACACAGTGAGGTAAGATGGAACACACACTCCACACAGTAAGATGGAACACACACTCCACACAGTGAGATAAGATGGAACACACACTCCATACAGTGAGGTAAGATGGAACACACTCCACACAGTGAGGTAAGATGGAACACACACTCCACACAGTGAGGTAAGATGGAACACACTCCACACAGTGAGGTAAGATGGAACACACACTCCACACAGTGAGGTAAGATGGAACACACACTCCACACTGTGAGGTAAGATGGAACACACACTCCACACAGTGAGGTAAGATGGAACACACACTCCACACAGTGAGGTAAGATGGAACACACACTCCACACAGTGAGGTAAGATGGAACACACACTCCACACAGTGAGGTAAGATGGAACACACACTCCACACAGTGAGGTAAGATGGAACACACACTCCACACAGTGAGGTAAGATGGAACACACACTCCACACAGTGAGGTAAGATGGAACACACACTCCACACAGTGAGGTAAGATGGAACACACACTCCACACAGTAAGATGGAACACACACTCCACACAGTGAGGTAAGATGGAACACACACTCCACACTGTGAGGTAAGATGGAACTCACACTCCACACTGTGAGGTAAGATGGAACACACACTCCACACAGTGAGGTAAGATGGAACACACACTCCACACAGTGAGGTAAGATGGAACACACACTCCACACAGTGAGGTAAGATGGAACACACACTCCACACAGTGAGGTAAGATGGAACACACACTCCACACAGTGAGGTAAGATGGAACACACACTCCACACAGTGAGGTAAGATGGAACACACACTCCACACAGTGAGGTAAGATGGAACACACACTCCACACAGTGAGGTAAGATGGAACACACACTCCACACAGTAAGATGGAACACACACTCCACACAGTGAGGTAAGATGGAACACACACTCCACACAGTGAGGTAAGATGGAACACACACTCCACACAGTAAGATGGAACACACACTCCACACAGTGAGGTAAGATGGAACACACACTCCACACAGTAAGATGGAACACACACTCCACACAGTGAGATGGAACACACACTCCACACAGTGAGGTAAGATGGAACACACACTCCACACAGTGAGGTAAGATGGAACACACACTCCACACAGTGAGGTAAGATGGAACACACACTCCACACAGTGAGGTAAGATGGAACACACACTCCACACAGTGAGGTAAGATGGAACACACACTCCACACAGTGAGGTAAGATGGAACACACACTCCACACAGTGAGGTAAGATGAAACACACACTCCACACAGTGAGGTAAGATGGAACACACACTCCACACAGTGAGGTAAGATGAAAAACTCTCCACTGTCGTTTCATCAATGATGACAAAAAAAGAATCTGGAAAGATGTAATCTTAAAATAAATGTAAGATAAGGGGATATTACATTTGTTTGCTAGGCTTGGTCATGGACCAGACTGGGGGGGCGGTGGCCCCTCGAAATACCCTCCAGGTATACTCCAGGTATGACACAGTGATTGTGGAAGATTTACAAAACAATAAGTATGAAATATAGGTGAAGGTGGTGAAAATGCGTGAAGAGGACGTTGCAACTGGCGATATCTTTCTTGCAGTGCACAGGAAGGTGATTTCAGGAGCCACAGTACCGCGACGAAGTGCAGTCTTTGCACTTCCCACTTTCTGAAATTCATGACTGGTTAAACAGTTTCCTAACTCCATTTAAAGATGTTTCACTGGTCACACTCCAACGGCATTTCTAACCTCTAACAGCACTCGCTTCCACTCTCTCCAATCTCTGAAGATACAAGATACAGAAGTTTGCAGTGGGATGTTTCGCTCTATAGAGCTTCAACAAGTCTTGATAAAGCTCTACACAGAGCGAAACGTTGTCCCAGTAAATGCTTCCTCTACGCTAAGTCTTTCTCTGCACACTTGTCCGTAATACGCAGTTCTATCTATTCCAATCCACCATGTTCCAACATGCCTGCTCGAGGTTCAAGCCCCAACATTCAAAACCCTGGGAAATCTCCTACACCCCTTTCATCCACCCATGATTTATACACCTTGGTCAATCTATCCTGCGACATCCTTTGTAAATGACCAAATTATACTGGCTTCTCCTGCGATCTCTAAACTGTAAATTGGGTTCTACCAGTGGTGGACCTATATTTTTAGGGCCCTGAAGCCTGAAATGCTATGGGGGGCCCCATCGCAATCCCTTCTCATACGGTAAACCCAAAATTTTTAAGTAATGTCACTTCTGGGACCCCTCCGGGATTAAGGGCCATGAAGTTCAACCTTCATTAATTTTATAGCTGAACCTGGGTTATACAGTGATGGTTCAACGAACCTCAACATTTACGTTACTAGAAGTGTAAAACGCAATGTGTTAGACAATGTTGGCTTCTAAACATGGTTTTATCGTGTCTATGTTTAGTAAAAATGTTTGGTGTGTTTTACATTGCTAATTTGTCGTCCACTGGCTATTCTCAATATTTGTGTTGCTTGTGTGTTAGTGTTAGAAGCAGTACGAGGTCTGGTGTAGTACTCACACAACACTTGTGTTGCTGGTATGTTTGTATTCCAGTACTATCAGTGTTGCTACATATGTAACTCCTAGTGATGAATTAAAGAGAGGTGAAATTGCACAGTAAATTTTAAAAAGAGTTGTACTGCACATTCTATACATAAACATGGGAGCAAGGACATCACGCCCCTCCCTCTCTTTCTTTCTCTCTCTCTCTACATACACACACATATACATAGATTTATGAGGTACTA
>NC_091379.1:10230247-10250247 GCF_038502225.1 Cherax quadricarinatus
TGCTACGGACCCGTTTCCTGGAGGGGTAGGAAGAGATGGATCTGTTTTTATGTTCTTTGGTCTGTCTGTCAGAGGTTGGGGCAGGTTTAGGTTTGAGTGGATTTTGTCTGGAGGAGGTGGAGTTGGACCTGGATGAAGTTTTGGTTGTGGTGGAGGAGTGGGCAAAGGTGGATGCAGAGGAAGTGGAAGCTTTGGTAGGGGAGGAAGTGGAAGCTATGGTAAGGGATGAGGAAGTGGAAGCTATGGTAAGGGATGAGGAAGTGGAAGCTATGGTAAGGGATGAGGAAGTGGAAGCTTTGGAAGGGGATGAGGAAGTGGGGGGAGGGGTGGTCGTAGCAGCAGCAGTAGGGGTGTTGGTGGGAGGTGTGGAAGTAGTGAAGAGGGGTAGGGGAGGAGGAGAGCTGGTTTGAGTAGGAAGTGGGGGGGGTGGGAGAGAGGAAGGAGGGAGAGGTTGTAGTAGGCTTAGAAGAGAAGCAGGAAGGAGGGATAATTAAAGAGGGAAGATTGTTAGCAGACAAGATTAGGTTAAGGACATGTGAGTAGTCTGATTGGTAAGCTCGTGAGATTACCATCGCAGAGTGGGCAGCAGTGGCGAGTTGACAGTTAGTTTTGTAGTCTAGTGTGGGTGTAGGTGTAGAAGGAGAAGTGCTTGTAGTCTGTGTGTTGGTGTTTGATGTGTGTAGAGTAGAAGAGGTAGACCAAGTGCGTGGGGAGGCCCAGGCATTCGGGGTAGGGAAGGGAGGTATGAAAGGGGAGGGAGGTGCCGGGGAGGGAGGTGCAGGGAAGGGGTTGGGGAGGGAGGGAGGTTGGCTGGCTCTGAGGGTGGAGAGAATGTCTTTTCTAGTAGGGCAGGAATTTGCAACTGCAGTGTGTGATCCGCCGCAGTTAGAACATTTAAGGGGGAGGTTGCAAGTGTTCCAGAAGTGGCCAGTTGCTGAACATCTGGAGCAGGTTTGTGTGGAAGTGCATGAGATTTTGTCGTGGCCGAATTTGTAGCATTTCAGACATTGTGTGATGGGGTGAAAGTTTGGAGTGAAGAGGGTGTTTGGAGGAATGCGGATGGTCTTGGCAAGGATTCCTTGATTGAAGAGTGTAGAGGCATCAGAAGGAGTTAAACAGCGTATTTTGAGGATGGTAGAGTTTTCAGGTCTGTAAATATCGTCAACAAAGACTTTGTTTTTAGTACTAATGTTTTTGATTAAGTCTTCTTTGTCTCTGTCATAGGCAGTCAGGAGAGAATAGTCTACGTGTTTTGCGATCACTGTGCATTTGGCGCGGTGCTCAGGAGTCCAAATAATGGTGAAGCCTGCGTTGAGAAGTTTTTGTCTGGTCTCGGTTGAGGTGTACGTTTCCTAAGAATGTCTGTCAAGTAGTAGTTTGAAGCCTGAGTTGGTTTTCAAGACTTTCAGTTGAGGAGCGCCAGTGATCTGGTACAATAAATTTCCAGGACAGATAGTGGCATGATCAGATTTAGAGTATTTGAGGTTAAGCGAGAAAGAACCAAGGGTTTGGAAGAGGTAGAGGCAGGGAGGGTAGGCCTTAGAGGCAGGAGGTAGGACAGAGCAGAGGCAGGTGTTACAGTAGAGGAGGAGTGGGTAAGTGGGGGAAGGAAGTGGAAGGCATTGAAGGCATCGTAAATTAGATGTGTGGCGGCCAAATTCAGCAGAATATTAATTAGGCAAGCACGTGAAGTAGACACACGCTACTTGCCTGGCACATAACTTTAAAGTTTCTTGTGGAGTCTGTCTCTGGAGGCACAGTGGACACTGAGGAGGTGAGCTGTAGCTTGGATGGAGCACTGTATGCCCTGAACGGTGAGGAGAGGCAACACTACTGTATGGCGTGCAGATCACACTGCACTGGCTGGGAGGCGTGGGAGACTTCTGTAGACAGCAACAGGAGTGTGCAGAGGGCAGGCTTCCGCCCCGCCAGGCCAGGCAGGCCACCGACGCACCAATCCTGACATGGTGAAAGACGAAGTGTCCAGTAAACGCCACCATCCTGGTGAGGAGAGCAACCTTCGGCTCTGAGCGATGAGGAGAGCCAACACTCAGCTGTATGGGGAGCAGACTTTCACATAAGCAGGCTGAGGCGTGAGACTTCGAGACAACGGCGAGGTGGAGGCAACACTGGCTGAATGGATCCAAAACAGCACATGGACACAGGAGGTATATACAGGGCTCAGAGCGAGGTGCAAAAATACTAGTGGTAGTAGCAGTAGTAGTAGAAGTAATGTTGGAAGATTCAGACACATTGGTGGCAGGCATATGGAGCCTTTATTCTAGGAAACGTTCTGCCACACAGTGAGCCATCAGTCCAGCCAAAAGACAAGGCGTAAGGAGGAGGACAATGAGGTAATCAGTCCTCAACCTGGAGTCGATGTACCAGTCCATCAATCTTGTAGAATGCGCTACATAGCCGTGAGACGTGGCACATACTGCAGCGAGGTGACGTCAAGCTAGATGGAGGCGGGGTCCACAGGTAACCAACTCCACTCAGTCGAAGGCGAGGTCTTCGTCCAAAAGGTTCCAACAAGTGTTGGAAGAATTCTTTGTAACAAAGATCCCATGATGCTGCAGAGTGTCTGACAGTTGTGATGAAAATGGTCGAAAAACCTTTGGACGAAGACCTACTTCCGACTCCAGTGGATGGCACCACCTATGACCCCGCCTCCCCATCTGCTTCACGTCACCTCACTACAGTATAATGCTTCCACGTCTACGGCCCCTATGCTGTACATTCTTCAAGCAAGCATTGATGGGACTTCGAACATATCGACTCCAGGTTGATGGGACCTGATTAACCTCATTCTTCTCCTCCCTCCCTTACGCCTTCCTTCCTTTGCATTGACTGATGAAGCCACCTGTGTACGTAAAACGCTTTCCCGAACAAAGATTTCCTTGGTGCATGGAGAATTGATGATTTGAAGGGCTCTTTTCTTGCAGTCTTTGATGAAAAAAGAAGGAAAATGTAACTCAGTGAATGTTTGGTGAATGTATGTACATTCCTCGTCAAGAAACTCGGGACTATAAATTCGGTATTATGCTCTTAGGAAAAACCCGATGATGATGCCTCTTTTGGTCTTGGTATCTTGGCTGGAATAGAAGTGTGTGAGATCATTTTTATTGGTGGGTTTCCGATAAACTTGAAATCTTAGGTTGTTGTCTACTTTGTGAATGAGGACGTCGAGGAAAGGTAGCTTGTCACTGGACTCTTCTTCTAGTGTAAACTGGATAGCCGGTTCAACTGCGTTGAGCCTTGCCTGAAGATTCCGTACATCAAAACGTTTGGGCGTTATTACGAGGACGTCGTCCACGTAACGTAACCAAGTGACGCTTGAAGGGATGATGTTGGCGAAGTTTTTCCTAAGAGCATAATACCGAATTTGTAGTCCTGAGTTTCTTGACGAGGAATGTACATACATTCACCAAACCTTCACAGATTTACATTTTCGTACAAGAATGGTATACAATACCGACAAGATGAAATTAAGACACATGTGCAACATCTGGGTATCTTTATTGTAGACGTTGTGCCATCCAGTGGCTTTATCAATACAAATTCCAGGACATAAAGATAGTAGAACTATGTACAGAAGATGAGGCAATCAGTCCCTCAACCTAGGAGTAGGTGCGA
The DNA here is from genome assembly GCF_038502225.1 of Cherax quadricarinatus. Classification (NCBI taxonomy): domain Eukaryota; kingdom Metazoa; phylum Arthropoda; class Malacostraca; order Decapoda; family Parastacidae; genus Cherax; species Cherax quadricarinatus. The sequence goes on from NC_091379.1 coordinate 10,233,884, forward strand.
AGAGCACCATAGTCGTGGAGATTCTCCACGACAGGATGGCAAAACGTCTACAATAAAGATACCCAGATGTTGCACATGTGTCTTAATTTCATCATTTACATTTTCCTTCCTTTTTCATCAAAGACTGGAAGAAAAGAGCCCTTCAGATCATTAATTCTCCAGGCACCATCACCACTCCCAATAAAGTTATAATTCTTCCCAACAGCCTGGTTGCACTGAACGTTTCTAAAGTACTTTCACAAGCTTCCAGCACTTCAATAAAGGATCTAACCAGAACAAAATCCAAGCACCACGAACCAGTCAACGCAGGGGTTTACACTGTACCCTGTGGAGGTTGCGACAAGATTTATGTAGGTGAAACAGCAAGAGACCTCGACACCCGCCTCAATGAACACATTTATGCATGTAGGAATGATAACTTGAACAACGCCTGTGTACAACGCCGAAATTCCACCAATCATCTCATGAAGTTCAGGGACGCCCAACTAGTGATCAAAGAAACTAATTTCCGCAGATGCAGGTGCCTTGAATCTTCGCTAATAGCTGTTTCTAATACAATTAAACAAAACAAAGGCAGCTTCACCATCTCTGAAGTCTTAGCAAGAATCCTCCTGAAAACAGTAAATCCTGCCATCACATAGTCTCTGCTGTTAATACTACACAAGCACATTACAGAGAGTGAACACTGAAACAGGCTGCCTCTATCCAGCCTCCAATAGAAATATTTGTCTAACCAATTTTCATGTTTCCCAAGTAATAGCCTTTATATCGTTTACTCATGTGCAAGTTAATTGTTCTACATATTGTATCACTTCTACTACTACTACTACTACTACTACTACCACTAGTATTGCACCTCACTCTGAGCCTATATATACCCTCTGTGTCCATGTACTGTTTGTAACGGCTTGATTAAGCTCCTGGACAGCGAAACGTTGCCAAAATAAAATATCACATTAGTTGCACTTGTGTCCTTTTACTTAACAGAAAAGAATGGTGAAAATCACGAGTAGTTTGAGGTAATCAATCCCTCAGCCTTGAGTCGATGTAATCGATTTCAGGCTGAGGGACTAATTACTTTAAACTCCTTCTGATATTCAGTAGGTCTTAAAAACATAAGAATGGAGGCCAACAGGCCACTGCAGTGTTCATCCTTTCACTGCAGCAAGCCTACTGGCCCATACAAGGCAGGTCCTTATCAAAACCACCTATGTATTTATCCAACCTTTCCCCAAAGCTACCCAAAAATTTACTTCCGTACCCCAGACACCAATCACACCCAGGCCCTCCCGCTCGTATATTTGTCCAATCTCTTTTTAAAGCTACCCAGGGTCCTAGCCTCCATCACCCTACTCGGAAGATTGTTTCACGCATCCACAGTTTGAAAACCAATACTGACCTATGTCCTTTCTAAATCTAAATTTATCTCATATATAAAGTGTTGCAGAAGTCGGCACTGTACTCCACTCACGTTACCAGCTCATCATTCACACCTTATACCCGGGCAGGTGTGGATGGTGCTGCTGGCGATGCTAGTCACCAGCTGTCTCCTGGTAATGCTGATGAAGGTGGCGGAGGACAGGTGGCATCTTGCACCAGCTGTTGTTGACACCAAGGTGACACAAGCGCCCAGCTGGGATCTGAGTCCTATTTTACAGGCGGACCGTGAGTGCTGTCTTCTTGCTGGTAGGAGTGGTGGTGGGAATGGTGGTAGGAATGTTGGTGGGAATGGTTGTAGGAGTGGTGGTGGGGATGGTGGTAGGAGTGGTGGTAGGGATGGTGGTAGGAGTGGTGGTGGGGATGGTGGTAGGAATGTTGGTGGGAATGATTGTAGGAGTGGTGGTGGGGATGGTGGTAGGAATGTTGGTGGGAATGGTTGTAGGAGTGGTGGTGGGGATGGTGGTAGGAATGTTGGTGGGAATGGTTGTAAGAATGGTTTTGGGGATGGTGGTAGGAATGATGGTTGGGATGATAGCAGGAGTGGTGGTGGGGATGGTGGTAGGAATGGTGGTGGTAGGAGTAGAGGTGGGAATGGTGGTAGGAGTGGTTGCAAGGATGGTTGTAGTAGTGGTTAGAAGTCTATGAAGGGAATAATAAAAACAGCAGCAATATATATATATATATATATATATATATATATATATATATATATATATATATATATATATATATATATATATATAATCAACGATAACAAAAGTAGCAGAGATAACTAACAACAGCAACAACGACAAAAGCAAAAAAAGAACCAGAAGTAACAACAACAATAACAGTGGTTCTTTATTCCTCTATCAATTTAGGAGGACCAGGTCAGGGACCAGGTCAGAGACCAGTCCCAAGGGTGCAGGAAGGAAGGGAGGGAGGGAAGAAGGGAGGGGGGGACAACCCCATAACCATCAACATATATCTCAAAACACTTCAAACAGACCAGGGAACCGGTGGGGTTTTGAACCCACGTCACGTGAATCCTAAAACTCACAGAGTCCAGTGCGTTAACCACTGTACCACCCGTCTCTCATAAGATTCATCCAACTGAATATATTACTATACACCATAGGAAGGTTAGCATTGACCACAACTGTGACTACATATGCAGGCTTTTAACAGACGAATCCCACACCAGCGTGGCTGTGGCGAGCTCCAGCTCAGGTCCCCTTAAAGCCGCTATCATCTTATCGTAGCCAGGTGGCCTAGTGGTTAACGCACTGGCTTCATTTTTTTCATCAGTATCATCGAATATCATAAAATTTTCCTCTTTCTTTTCCCAGCACTGAATCTTAAGCCTAGGACGCTAAGAGGCCGTCTGCTGCTAGGTGTCTGGCTCCTAGGTGCTCTCATCCTAGGTGCCGCTTACGAGGGAGTGTTAACGTCCTTGCTGGCCTCACCTAGGGTTCCTGTTCCTGTCAACTCCCTGGAGGACCTGATCAAGTACGCTCATCTACCGTGGTCCGTGGAAGCTGGCACGGCCCTCCACCAACTCTTAGGGGTCCGTATATCCACTGAAGCTATTGTATACTTCGTTAAATAATGTATTACATACTGTATCACATATTGTATTACTGTTACATACACAGGTACACACCATACCACTGCACAATAACCATTTAGGAACGAGCAAAAAGGCAGCAGAGAGAATGAATGATTGTATCTCCTTCACTAAATTCAAGCTGCTATTTACAGTGTATATAGCCTATGTACTGTATTTACATGTATAATGAGGTGACTGCAAGCACAAGACACGGTAAGAACCGTAGCGACCAACAGGGAAGGTAAGTCTGCCAAAGCTGCTTCACTAGTGTACCACATCGCTTTACAGCTTTGGTGAGCTGCCTTGTGATTGGCTGGTTGATCCAAGATAGTGGTATAACGACGGGGCACCTGATCGTTAAACCCTTAACACCTGATTCACTGGTCGGGAGGCATGACTATATGGGTGACATACACCGGAAAATGTAATATACTGTTAGCATGTCATAATTACACACACTTACATACTGTATTCATACCTGTCATTTAAACCCACAATGAGAGGACAAGAAAGAGAAAGATCTCTGATGGTCTTCGGAAATGAGGTCAGGAAGGACGAGATGGGAGTAAGAGAAACACGAGACTATATCTTAGTACGTATATGGGACGAGCTTTAACATAAAACCATAACAGAGTGTATGGAAGGCAGAGAAATATCAAAACAAATGGAAAATATTCAAAGGTAGGCCAGTACTAACTAAAATCAATTTTCACGATTTACAACTCAACTTGGAAGCGGTTTCTGCAGGACGCCAAGGCTGGTGTATACAAGAAAGTCACTGAGGGAGCCTTCTTGATCTCCAGCCTCTTCGAAGAAAAAGACAATATGAAGAAGAAAAGATTCGCCATCCTTTGTGACTTTTTCTCCATGAAACAGGTAAGATTTTCAGCCTTAATGGAAATGACTCCAAAGCTATCATAATAATCATCATAATTTTAATATTAATATAAATAATAATAATATAATTTTAATAACAGTGATAATAATAAATACTAATATGGTAATAATAATAGTGATAATATTAATAATGACGATAATTATAGTGTTTATTAATAAATAAAATTACGTCCATTGCAATTAATATTGTTAGTGTTACTTTATCTTCTTTACGATCTATATATGAAGCACTAAACCAGTTTGAGTGATTCAGCACACAAAGTTGTGAAGGCTCGATCCTCCGTCCACTGACAGGGAGGTAGCTACGCTACGTAATTCTTCTCACTCGTTCCCACACCTTGTTGCGTCAGTACTCGAGGTGTAGTCTTCATTTCAAAGCCCAGTCTTAAGGTATACTACTTGAACCATTTACAATATGTAAATGGGCAAGTCGGGCCGAAACGTCGCCATACGCTTGTCTCTATGTGCGGGTTATTTGTGTATTGTTCCAGTCTCAGTATTGTGCCTGTTTGTTCTCTGAGGTATGCCACCCCAGGATGCCTCCCACACTAGCAATTAGCAATTCAGAGATACCGTGAGCAGGGGAAAACGTTCATTTCTCGACGTTTCCCCCACAGAGGAGCTTTGTCAAGAAACTGATAAATACAATTACTCCCTCTTACTGATAGTTATAAAGCCCCGGTGTGGAAGATCAGTCCCAAAATTAAAATTCTTTATTTCAAGTCCATAGATTAACACTAGTTAATCTACGTCGCTTCAATGACCAGAAACCCAGATTTTCTCGAGGTCTTCTGTGATATATTCCAGCCACTCGCTCGCTGCGCCTGGAATAAGTAAAATTTTGGAAATTCGTGTTCCGTCATCGTCGTCCACCACGACCCACCACCACCCACGACCCACCACCCAACAGGAGGAGGAGGAGGTGGATGAGGTGGTGGTTTGGTGCGATTGAGGTTCCAGCTATACGAGTCCCTGGGGCCTCTTCTCTGTCCCGGACACTAAACTCTTAAACCCAGTGCGAATGGACACAAGCAGCATTTCCAGGACACAAGCAGCAAGCATTTCCAGGACAAAAGCAGAAAGCATTTCCTGACACATGCAGCAAGCATTTCCAGGACACAGGCAACAAGCATTTCTAGGACACAGGCAACAAGCATTACCTGGACACAGGCAACAAACATTACCTGGACACAGGCAACGAGCATTACCTGGACACAGTCAACAAGCATTACCTGGACACAGGCAACAAGCATTACCCGGACACAGGCAACAAACATTACCTGGACACAGGCAACAAACATTACCTGGACACAGGCAACAAACATTACCCGGACACAGGCAACAAGCATTACCTGGACACAGGCAACAAACATTACCTGGACACAGGCAACAAACATTACCTGGACACAGGCAACAAACATTACCTGGACACAGGCAGCAAACATTACCTGGACACAGGCAACAAACATTACCTGGACACAGGCAACAAACATTACCTGGACACAGGCAACAAGCATTACCTGGACACAGGCAACAAGCATTACCTGGACACAGGCAACAAACATTACCTGGACACAGGCAACAAGCATTACCTGGACACAGGCAACAAGCATTACCTGGACACAGGCAACAAACATTACCTGGACACAGGCAACAAGCATTACCTGGACATAGGCAACAAGCATTACCTGGACACAGGCAACAAACATTACCTGGACACAGGCAACAAACATTACCTGGACACAGGCAACAAGCATTACCTGGACACAGGCAACAAACATTACCTGGACACAGGCAACAAACATTACCTGGACACAGGCAACAAACATTACCTGGACACAGGCAACAAACATTGCCTGGACACAGGCAACAAACATTACCTGGACACAGGCAACAAGCATTACCTGGACACAGGCAACAAGCATTACCTGGACACAGGCAACAAACATTACCTGGACACAGGCAACAAACATTACCTGGACACAGGCAACAAACATTACCTGGACACAGGCAACAAGCATTACCTGGACACAGGCAACAAACATTACCTGGACACAGGCAACAAACATTACCTGGACACAGGCAACAAACATTACCTGGACACAGGCAACAAACATTACCTGGACACAGGCAACAAGCATTACCTGGACACAGGCAACAAGCATTACCTGGACACAGGCAACAAACATTACCTGGACACAGGCAACAAACATTACCTGGACACAGGCAACAAACATTACCTGGACACAGGCAACAAACATTACCTGGACACAGGCAACAAACATTACCTGGACACAGGCAACAAACATTACCTGGACACAGGCAACAAGCATTACCTGGACACAGGCAACAAACATTACCTGGACACAGGCAACAAGCATTACCTGGACACAGGCAACAAGCATTACCTGGACACAGGCAACAAGCATTACCTGGACACAGGCAACAAGCATTACCTGGACACAGGCAACAAACATTACCTGGACACAGGCAACAAGCATTACCTGGACACAGGCAACGAGCATTACCTGGACACAGTCAACAAACATTACCTGGACACAGGCAACAAGCATTACCTGGACACAGGCAACAAACATTACCTGGACACAGGCAACAAACATTACCTGGACACAGGCAACAAACATTACCTGGACACAGGCAACAAACATTACCTGGACACAGACAACAAACATTACCTGGACACAGGCAACAAACATTACCTGGACACAGACAACAAGCATTACCTGGACACAGGCAACAAACATTACCTGGACACAGGCAACAAACATTACCTGGACACAGGCAACAAACATTACCTGGACACAGACAACAAACATTACCTGGACACAGGCAACAAGCATTACCTAGACACAGGCAACAAACATTACCTGGACACAGGCAACAAACATTACCTGGACACAGGCAACAAGCATTACCTGGACACAGGCAACAAGCATTACCTGGACACAGGCAACAAACATTACCTGGATACAAGCAACAAACATTACCTGGACACAGGCAACAAACATTACCTGGACACAGGCAACAAACATTACCTGGACACAGGCAACAAACATTACCTGGACACAGGCAACAAGCATTACCTGGACACAGGCAACAAACATTACCTGGACACAGGCAACAAACATTACCTGGACACAGACAACAAACATTACCTGGACACAGGCAACAAACATTACCTGGACACAGGCAACAAGCATTACCTGGACACAGCAGACAAAACCTTTCATAATTAAGCTTCCTTTTTCTTGTCTACGCTAAAAGTAATACCATATCAATTATAAAATCAATCTTGTAATTTTTACAACACGATGTAAATACCATCAACCAAACCAACTTAAAAACCACTACACCAATAAGACCAACAAAACTAAAACGTATATAACCCTCCCTCTTAATAATAATAATACTAATAATAATAATAATAATAATAATAATAATAATTTTATATAAATACATGTACAAGGTATACAGACCTAGTTGGCAGCAGCGATACTACTATTTAGGGCAAATTAGGTCAGTTTTGTCCCAGGATGCGATCCACACCAGTCGACTAACATCCAGGTACCTATTTTGTGCTAGGTGAGCAGGGACAGCAGGTGTCTTAAGGAAACACGTCCTAATTTTTCCACCCGTACCGGGAATCGACCCCGGGTCTCAATGTGTGAGCTGAGTGCGCTACCAATCATAGCAATACAATAACGCAAAAATAATTAAAAAAACAGCAATAAATAATACTACTACTAATAATAATGATTATTATTATTATTAATTATTATTATTATTAGTGCTGTATATTGAGTCCCCTCAAGGAAGGTTCCTTGATGTTGGTGAGGGGCTCTTGATTTAGGGAATTGGATCTGTGCTCCAGTTCCCCGAATTAAGCCTGAATGCCTTCCACATCCCCCCCCCAGGCGCTGTATAATCCTCCGGGTTTAGCGCTTCCCCCTTGATTATAATAATAATAATGTATATTGAGTATTGTTAGTTTACTCTCAAGGTTACAAATCCTTGAATTACTGTAAAGGTGAAACTGTGGTAGTCACTAGAACAGCTTTCACATTTAGGGTGTCCCGTAGCTCAGTTGGTAGCGCACTCGTCTTACACAATGAGTGTCAGTGGTTCGCTCCCCGGTACGAGTGGAAGCATTGGGCGTGTTTTCTCAAGACACCTGCTGTCCATGTTCACCAAGCAGTAAGTAGGTACCTGGATGTTAGCCGACTGGTGTGGGTCGCATCCTGGGGGACAAGGTTAACCTAAGTTGCCAGAAATGCTCTGCATAACCAGGAACTTTCTATATAGTTATCACTGATGTCAGTTACGTCTGTATATTTTGTTCCGTGTACTTGTAGAACTTAAGATTATTATTATATCTGACGTTTTTGGATTATCGTAGATAATTTACACGTATGTTATTATGTATAATAATTGTACTTATGCGTACCTATACCTAAATAAAGTTAATAGTGCTAGCTAGATTTAGTGGTCAGATTTATATTAGCTGAGGGAGCGAGCGAGTGAGAGTGAGAAGTGTGTGTGTGTGTGTGTGTGTGTGTGTGTGTGTGTGTGTGTGTGTGTGTGTGTGTGTGTGTGTGTGTGTGTGTGTGTGTGTGTGTGTTAGACATCTTTAGTTCACTTGATCTTCTGAGAAAAAGTAACGAGGAGCCAGTTAGGTTAATTGTGTAGCTGCGGTTCTCATGTTTGCTGACGAAAGATTTTCCCTTAAGGTCAGTCTAAATTAGCCTTCGAGTGTAACTTAAGGTCACGCCAATCAGTTCTTTTTGCAACGTCAGATCAGGTCAATCTGCCCAGGTATGCAACTTCAAGTCTCATCAGGTATCACACACACATCTTTAACCTTTTCTTAGATAAGACTCGTTTGAAAACAGAACAAGTGTTTCCTGGAACGAGTTTTAGTCATGTGATGACCCACCACTGGAGCTTTTGGTTATGTGACCGAGGCCTTCAGCTGGCTTACCTATTCACCCTCTAAAAAATAGGATTATATATTAGTAAATTGATAATCGCGTCTTGATTACTTGAGATTCTTGTAAATAACACCTCTACCCAAACTCCCATATATAATTCTAATTATATTCTCATCCATATTCATTCAAATAGGCTCCGTGGTTTGATCCTCGGCACGGTTGTAAACGTTGGTCATGTTTCCGTGCGCCTGCAGCCCCTGCACACCTAGCAGCAAGTAGGTACCTAGGTGTTAGTGCTGTTGTGGATCGCATCCTGGGGGATGGTAGTATACCTAATATAACTTGAGGTTACATACCTGGACAGACTGACCTGATCTAACGTCGCAAAAGGGCTGGGCTTTGAAATAAGCTAAGGTAGGCTACCTCCTAGCCTGTAAATTCAACTGTGTAAAAAAGAAATAAGCTAAGGTAGGCTACCTCCTAGCCTGTAAATTCAACTGTGTAAAAAAGAAATAAGCTAAGGTAGGCTACCTCCTAGCCTGTAAATTCAACTGTGTAAAAAAGAAATAAGCTAAGGTAGGCTACCTCCTAGCCTGTAAATTCAACTGTGTAAAAAAAAATAAGCTAAGGTAGGCTACCTCCTAGCCTGTAAATTCAACTGTGTAAAAAAATAAACGTATATGCAACACTCTTTATAATACAGTGTGTTGCATATACGTCTTATTCATCACAGAAAACTGATGAACCTCTCAGATTCTATTCACACTTCCTCGCAGCTTCCCTGGTGCCGTCTCCACGGAGTCCTGCGCGTCCAGGCGTAAAATGTCGTGATTATGTAGAGACCTTTTTCACACCTTAAATCTGGGGCCAAAAACTAGATCGTATTTCAGAGGTTAGGCAGCTGTAGGATCCACAAGCACTTATCTACTGTCTCCTATATCTCGTAAGTGTAAAGTAACAATAGGCAGCCTTCGAGGGTTACCTATCTAGCACTGATTCAGCTGCCAAGAGTTAAGTGAACAAGCTGTCGTAGTGGGAGAGGGCGTGCAGTGAATGAGAGAGGTGCGCTTGTACGGCCTGGGGAAGAATAAACCAGCCTCTCTGATTGTAGAATCATTGAAGCCACAATTCAGGAGAGGACGCCCACAATCTAGTGCCAAGCGGCACAAATGACCAATGGGTCCCCATCTTCTCTCCCCCTGCAAAAGAACGCAGCATAAGTCGGATTGCCAAGTGTGTGATGGATCTGAAGAAGGAAGCATAATCTTAGCTTCTCACGGTGGAGATTCAGGGAAAGCTTACAAAGACTCGACACAGAGGCTCTCTACAGAGAGTTCGAAATGCACCCATGCAAGGATATACCACCAGGTAATGAGCAGAATCAAGAAAGCGCAGCAGGAAAGAATTAACTGGTAAGTAGGTTTGGCAGCCATACTCCCATGCTACCTATATATACCCTCTGAGTCCTTGTATTCTTTGTAATGGCTTGACAAAGCTCCTGGAGAGCGAAACATTGCCACAATAAAATGTCGCATTAGCTGCACGTGTACGTTTATCTAAAATACTGTCGATAATTCTAACACTATTACAACCATACTCTATCATGGAGCGGCACGAGGCAGCACGCAGGTGAAACTTGGTCCTATGATCCACCCCAAAGTATGGTAGGAGAACACCTTAAGAATGTCAGTTACAGGCAGAGCAGCAAGTTTGAGATATGAGAAACCCACGTCAGTCGACTTTCAAAGATAATTTCCAAGAACGTCACCTGCTGCTTATTGGAAAGGACCACACCGTGTGGAGAAGCACATCGGGAACATGCTTCAAATCTGGGACAGAGTAAAATGAACAGCCACCATCCTTTGATTTAAAAACTGGTAGGTATTAAAAGCAGCTTACTTAGTGATATCTCATACCAGGAGAATTCGGTGACAGGCATCCCAGATCATCTTCAACAAGGCTGCCTCGACGCTAGGGATAATAATGACCACACAATCCACAGTTATAAAATATGAGAGCCTTATAACACTGCCATAATGGACCCTTCCTTCCACTTCAGGGAAAAACTACAACGAGTAGCACGAACCAGACACTTTGAAAAATCAGTTAGATAAAAACTGTAGAAACCGGAGCAGATGACCCTGCAGTATCAGTCTGGAGAAGGCGAAGAACACCGTACCTCCACATTATGTCGTAGGCTTTCTACAAGTCCAGGTAGACTGACAAGGTATTAAGACTCTGACGAAACCCTGTGTGTTACCTGCCAGTTGAACTAAGAAATCAGTCGTCAACTGGTGCCAAACTACACCAAAAAGTTGTAGCCTTTCGTTTTTCAGTACCACACGAGACGAACATTCACCCTCAAAACCCAACTTCAAATGAAGCTCGTCAGAGAGATTAGTCTGTGGTTCTGACTACCCAAGATCGCCAACTGTGGAGCAGCACCACTCCTATCCAAATAAAATTACATCTAACCAATAAATAACGTTGGGGAGGGGAAGGGAAATGGTAGGCATCGCAACATGTAATAAACCCCATCCTCTCCCGGAGCAGTAGGTGTTGATATAACAAACGCCAATTTTCCCAATCCTAACAGAAGACAAACCTCTCCGGTGTTGTCCACAATGGGCAAAGGGAAAGTCTCATAAAGCCTTCAGGACAGACTCATGACTGTAGCTCTCGACTCTAGAGACAGAAAAAACTCTCAAAGGTGTTGAGTTCAGAATGGTTGTCCACCTGCTCACGATAGAGAAGGTTGGACACAGCTTGGGGAATATTTACCAGACATCCTTCTGATCTTATTTCCTATCCGTCCAAGAATGTTGGAGTCAACGAACTTTATGTAGCGAACTCAGGACGTATGCTGAGCGTTTCTGAACGCCTTCCTTTTGATGGCCAACACCCGCTGGTATATCAGCATACCAGTGAATAGTGGTTCCTGAGGCGACGATAGGCGCAATGTACCGCTGCTTCTCACAGTCCTTGTTCCACCAAGTACCGGCAGAATGGACCCCGAACCACCTGGCCATGAGATGCTAGTCTCATGACAATAACGAAGTAGTCATAATTCCCCTGTGCACCATGAAAATCACAAAGGACACAAGAGTGCTGCATAGTCTCTTAGAGCCTCCAGTCCACAGCCTCCAGCTTCCACCGCAGAAGGCGGACAGGAGGGAAGGATCCCACAAGACTCTAAGAAGTCCTGATACACAGAAGAAGCGAGGTAATCAGTCAGCGAAGAAACAGAGAAGCGAGGTAATCAGTCTCTCAGTCAAGGAGTTGGCAATGAGCACCGTAGTCTTAAAGAGACAATACAGTGTTGCACATGTGTCAAATTCTCCATCTTGTGGGTACTGTATACCATACATACATAGAGAGATCTATGCCCGAGAAGCTGCTCGTAAGGTAAGAGTTAAAATACGGGGATACAGTGACACCTGAGAGGTAAGGTATTCAGTTCTTTCAATAGCTTCCTTATTTCAACCATAATAACGGATTTTACTACATAGTAAAACCCCTTGCCAGGAAAGTAATTCATAGTTATCCAACATAACAACACACCCACGCGCCCGTCCCATGCAGGTCCGTCTCAAATCCAAACTACCCAACATTCTCCACCTGTCTCTCCACACTACATATACTCATGTACTCTTAACTCAGGTAAATCTATTCGTGACCCGATAAAACCCACTGTGTGGGCAAAGGAAGTCAATAAAAGATAGCACTATACTGCATTCATATATTTTTTCATTCAATATTTTCCCTTTCAATGTTTGGATGCTCTCATAACTTTATCGAATCAATTATATTTTTATTTTATGCCAGGTTATGAGCGACGACTACAGCCTAACGGGGGAATGTAACTATTACATCGCCCAGGAGATCATCACATCTACCTCCATGGCTTTCGTGTTTCCCAAGGGTAGTGCCCTCGTCTCCCAGATCAATAAGTGGTAAGTAAGCACTTGTAAAAACAAAAATACCATACAATAATTTACAACAGCGCCTGAGTCAAGGAAGGGTCATAGGTTCGATGTGTTTTAAAATGATGGACCTAGTTTCTAAGCAGTATTTTTGACGATCGGGTCCATCAATTTGAAACACCCGACTCGATCAATGGAAGCAGTAGGATTATTGCGCCTTACATGGAGACATGGGAGTTCATCCACGTAGTTAAAACTGTAGGTGAAACCTGGTAAAAAAATGGTTTTCCTTGCTTAAAGTAATTTGCTTGAAATGCTTTGGATAACTACGAGGTTTTATCATGACTCACGAAATCGTAAAAACACGATTGCAAACAAACCACGGTACGGGTGGGGTTCGAACTCACGGCAAGTGAGTATGGAGTTTTACGACTCACTTGCCGTGAGTTCAATCCCCACCAGTACCGTAGCTTTTATTATGGCTTTCTACACACACAACTGTCACCCATCTGTGAATAAACATTGTATCATAGTGAAATTATTATTATTATTATTATTATTATTTGTCTGTCTGCATCCTTGCTTACATAAGGATAAGCCAGAATGATAAATCTCTCAAACCACGGTACGGGTGGCATTTGAACCCACGGCTTCAACAGCTCACAACTATCCCACAAAACCCTGGCTGCAATAATTTAAAACTAATCCACAGCACCCTAGTTGCAACAATTCACAATTAATCCACATTAATGGGGCTGCAATAAGTCATCCCGTGGATGTCCCAGTCCATGATTCACACAAAAATATTTTCTGATATACTGAAGACGTCTGGATCTACTCCTGACCATATTAAAACCTGACCATATTAAAACCTGACCATATTAAAACCTGACCATATTAAAACCTGACCATATTAAAACCTGACCATATTAAAACCTGACCATATTAAAACCTGGCCATATTAAAACCTGACCATATTAAAACCTGGCCATATTAAAACCTGACCATATTAAAACCTGACCACATTAAAACCTGACCATATTAAAACCTGACCATATTAAAACCTGACCATATTAAAACCTGACCATATTAAAACCTGACCACATTAAAACCTGACCATATTAAAACCTGACCATATTAAAACCTGACCATATTAAAACCTGACCATATTAAAACCTGACCACATTAAAACCTGACCACATTAAAACCTGACCACATTAAAACCTGACCACATTAAAACCTGACCACATTAAAACCTGACCACATTAAAACCTGACCACATTAAAACCTGACCACATTAAAACCTGACCACATTAAAACCTGACCATATTAAAACCTGACCATATTAAAACCTGACCATATTAAAACCTGACCATATTAAAACCTGACCACATTAAAACCTGACCACATTAAAACCTGACCACATTAAAACCTGACCACATTAAAACCTGACCACATTAAAACCTGACCACATTAAAACCTGACCACATTAAAACCTGACCATATTAAAACCTGACCACATTAAAACCTGACCACATTAAAACCTGACCACATTAAAATCATAACTAAGTCACGGTTGTCACATGACGGTGTTAGGTACATGGACGCAGGTGCAACTGATGTGACGTTTTACTGTGACAACGTTTCGCTCTTCAGGCTCTTTGTTAAGCCGTTGTAGCGGCTTGACAAAGCCGTTACTTGTCCATTTATCTAACGTTTTGTCGGTAATTCCTCCATTATGGCATGACGATGATTCCTCAGTTTAGTCACTAAACTGAGGAACAGTTGTGCAGTGATATGTAATGCATCTAGGCACTGTAATTACCAGCTCCAGGACTCGAGTCCGGCTAACTTGTTTCCCTGATTCTAGGCACTGTAATTACCAGCACCAGGACTCGAGTCCGGCTAACTTGTTTCCCTGATTCTAGGCACTGTAATTACCAGCACCAGGACTCGAGTCCGGCTAACTTGTTTCCCTGATTCCAGGCACTGTAATTACCAGCACCAGGACTCGAGTCCGGCTAACTTGTTTCCCTGATTCCAGGCACTGTAATTACCAGCACCAGGACTCGAGTCCGGCTAACTTGTTTCCCTGATTCCAGTCACTGTAATTACTAGCACCAGGACTCGAGTCCGGCTAGAAACAAATTTTTCCTTATTTCAATCTAACACGCTCTCACACACGCTTGCCGGATGTTCAAGCCTCTACCGCTTAAAGCCTCCCTCCCTACTACCCTTAAACTCATGCTGGAACGTCTACAACTCAGCACCATACAATAAATAAGTGAAAAAAATGGGGAGTTCTGGTAAACAAAAAATTGAACCCAGGGCAACAGTGCCAAAGTGTGTGTAATAAGGGAAACAGATTTCATGGATTTTTATGAAATAAGTGTAAACAGGAGTGCGAATGTTAATCTACAGCTCTATGTATCATTAAGAGAGCTTTACTTAGATTATACAGCTCAGTTCTGGTCTGTCTACTGCTGAATCTAAATTTGTTAGTAAATATTCAGAGAAAGATGAATTTAACGAAGTTAATGAGAAATATTACAAAGTTGAACGCAGAACCAACTAGTGAAAGACGAAGAATGAAAGACGAAATAATTGAAGAACCCAAGTAGACAGAAGGAGATACAAACAGGAAGTAGACAGGATCTAATACATATAATTGCTTAGAGAAAATAAATCATAGTGGTCTTGAAACCCCTTAAATATTTTCCTTTTCCTAATTGTTTCTTGGGAGAAATATCACTCCAGAAAACACCACCACCTGCAGGCTGATGATGATGCGAGAGTCTGGTCTTGTGAACAGGAACCTGGACGAACTGACCTCCAACGCCACCACTTGTCTGGTGCCGCCAGGGAAGGAGTTCGGGGTGAAGACTCTTGTTCTCTCCCTCGACGACTTCGCTGGAGTCTTCCTTCTTCTAGCAACAGGTGACTGCGATGCTTTGCATTTTAATAAGACGCAGCCTGCGGTACACTGACTTTCTTGGGTTATCGTGGGTGGCTAACCCTCCCTATCCCGGGTTATCGTGGGTGGCTAACTCTCCCTATCCCGGGTTATTCTGGGTGGCTAACCCTCCCTATCCCGGGTTATCCTGGGTGGCTAACCCTCCTTATCCCGGGTTATTCTGGGTGGCTAACCCTCCCTATCCCGGGTTATCCTGGGTGGCTAACCCTCCCTATCCCGGGTTATCCTGGGTGGCTAACCCTCCCTATCCCGGGTTATCCTGGGTGGCTAACCCTCCCTATCCCGGGTTATCCTGGGTGGCTAACCCTTCCTATCCCGGGTTATCCTGGGTGGCTAACCCTCGCTATCCCGGGTTATTCTGGGTGGCTAACCCTCGCTATCCCGGGTTATTCTGGGTGGCTAACCCTCCCTATCCCGGGTTACCCTGGGTGGCTAACCCTCCCTATCCCGGATTATCCTGGGTGGTTAACCCTCCCTATCCCGGATTATCCTGGGTGGCTAACCCTCCCTATCCCGGGTTATCCTGGGTGGCTAAGCCTCCTTACCCCAGGTTAAAAATTCCAAGAAATCTTATCCGATCTGCCTAATTATCA
>NC_091379.1:10262747-10367747 GCF_038502225.1 Cherax quadricarinatus
TGAGAGGAGAATGAAGTAATCAGTCCCTCATCCTGGAGTCGGCATCTTCAATCCATCAACCTTGATACAAGTACTTTTCTCAAGACTGAACACTTCGACTAAAGCCACTGACTGGCGAAACGTACCTCAGTAAAGATCATCCAATGCTGCACAAGTGTCTCAGTGTTCACTGACTGATTTCCCAGTAAAATGGGTTTGTCATAAGCGTTTACCCGTGATCCAGCTGCGTCAGTGTACACCCGAGAGTCATCATCCCCTCAAGTTACGTATCCAGAGATCCTTCGGCTCAAACGTCTATATGATACACGTTAAGTCCTTAATCTGTATTGGACTGAAAAGAACTACTGGTTGGCAAAACGTCTCCATCAGTAAAGAGTCCTTGATGTTACACGTGGATCTTATTTATCAAGAGCGGAGATCGTCCACTGATCCAAGAGTTTCACGTTAATGGGAATTTTCCATGGATCAAGAGCCCCCCCTTTTACCAGTATCAAGGAATCTTCAGCGAGAGGTTCTCTAGGATCAAGGATCTCTCACTAGTATCTTCAGCGAGACTAGGATAGTATCACCTTCTCTAGGATCAAGTATCAAGAAACCTCTCACTAGTATCAAGAAACCTTCAGCGAGAGGTTTTCTAGGATCAAGACCCCCAGTATCAAGAAACCTTCAGTGAGAGGTTTTCTAGGATCAAGACCCCCAGTATCAAGAAACCTTCAGTGAGAGGTTTTCCAAAAAGGACCCCCAGTATCAAGAAATCATCCATCAAAAAACCTCCCGTATGGGAAGCTCTTCGAATCAAGAAGAAAAAGGCATAACCTTCCCTTTTCCCCCATCTTTGTCCCTTTTATGTCCTCTTTTATTATCTCTTTCGCCTCTGGTCTCCATATCTGCGGAAGTTTATTCCCTGTTGTACCTCACTCTTATTATTCTCTTACTAGAGCAGACGAGCACTTTCTGCTTCCGTTATTCTTCCTTTCCTCCTACTGCTCCCCCCCCTCTTCCCCCTCTTCCCCCTCTTCCCCCTCTTCTTCATCCTCCTATTCCCTCTTTTACTCTTATTCCCCTTTATCTTCCTCTTCTCCTTCCTTCTCTTAATCCTATTCGTCCATTTCCTTTCCCTTTTCCTCTCTCTCCCTCTCTTTCTGTATACCACCACTATTTTTTCCTGGTGTACACTTTTCTATGTACTCAAATTGTACACAATACCAACAAGAGTAGATATGTAAGATACGTACAAAAAGTTGGTACAACTACCGCAGGTGTCTTGCTCATCTACCACCAGGATAGCACCTCCACAAGTAACTGAGAAAACCTTAACAAAGCTGTTTAGACGGCCCATCAACGGGGTAAGTGTCTTCCATCTGGTGATTTTGGAGGGTTAGGTTACGTAAGGTTCGTCAGGAGACAGGACAAGCGTTTCCGTAATAACCCAGGTGTATTTGTGTTATTTAAGGTTTCGTGATCACTGATGGTGCAGCAGACGCGCTAACTCAGCAGCAAACACAGTAAAGTCACGTTAACTTAGCAACTGCATCTGAGCCAGACCAGATCAACAGTAGCAGCAAGGACGACAGATCATCTCAAACTCACACTAACACTGCCCCATAAATCGATCTGTACACTGTAAATGTACTTCTAGAATACAGTTTACCCACATACCATCAAAAACAAACTCGAAACTTAACTGCATTTCCAGGTATCACTGTCCCTCGACGAGTCGTCAACACACTTACCTGCCAAGATAAGAACTTATATATTTACATTTCTAACCTCGCTTATGTATGAACATTCAGAAGCATAGCAATATTAAGCATTTTTTTAAAGATTACACAACGATGCTATAAGTCAGTTTTAAGGTATTTATGAGCAGTATATGTAGTGTACCTTGCTAACCTTGTTCCGTTGTGCAGTACTGCCAGAATTGTTTATCATCACCACCACAGTTGTTGTGGGTCGAGCACTGTTTACCACCACAGTTGTTGTGAGTCGAGCACTGTTTACCACCACCACAGTTGCTGTGGGTCGAGCACTGTTCACCACCACCACAGTTACTGTGGGTCGAGCACTGTTTACCACCACCACAGTTGTTGTGGGTCGAGCACTGTTTACCACCACAGTTACTGTGGGTCGAGCACTGTTTACCACCACCACCACAGTTACAGTGGATCGAGCACTGTTTACCACAGTTGCTGTGGGCCGAGCACTGTTCATTACCACAGTCGCTGTGGGTCGAGGAGACACATACTAACTCACCACCGGTGACAGTGCCCCATAATCCTGCGGGAGAATTCAACATTAGCAACTATACCCGGAACATACACAGTTTTAAGATACAAAACGTGTTGAAGGGCAGCCCTGGAAAGCAAAACTTGAGGCACCATCCTGGAACACCAGAACCACAACAATAACTCTCGCTTCACGTAAGTCATAGACTAATTCATGCAAGTCTTTATGCTCTATGTGCATCGAAGACTTTGAAGCCAGCCTATTCGCTGGTTTCAAGAGGCAATAGGACAACAACGACCCAGACGTTTTCTAGTGTCCTAGTGTTTTCTAGGGTCCTAGTATTTTCTAGGATTCTAAAGTTTGCTCACTTGTCTTTTTAAACTAGAAATATATCAGCGAGAAGATAAATGACACGAATAATGAATCCTAACCTTAATTTTTAAAGGGGGTATATACCTGGAGTATACCTGGAGAGGGTTTCGGGGGTCTTGACGGACCCTTATGTAACATGTGAATGGTTTTCGGTTTAAAGGGCATATGAAAACCTAAAACGAAATACTTTTTACAAAATGGCCTTTTACAAATGACCTTTTTTTTACAAGACTCTTACCAGAACGTCAATAACAAATAACCTTTCATATATTTAATTTTGGGGAAAGCGCTAGACTCAGCCGACGGATACCTCGTCGACGGATACCTCGTCGACGGTTACCTCGTCGACGGATACCTCGTCGACGGATACCTCGTCAACGGATACCTCGCCGACGGACACCTCGCCGACGGACATTTCAGCGAATTTACATATGGCCGGACTAGCAGTCATCACCTAATTACTCATTCATTCTATCGACCGCTCCGCCAAATGGTGGTCGGCGCAATGTCCGTTCGGCCAGTTGTCCTTCGGTCAAATGTCTGTCGGCCAAGTGTCTGTCAGTCTTCTGTCCAGCACCCTGTGTATACCAGGAACAAATCTGAGCAGAGACAAGTCCAGACTAATGGTCAATATTACACAGTCAGTATTACACAGTCAGTATTACACAGTCAATATTACACAGTCAGTATTACACAGTCAGTATTACACAGTCAGTATTACACAGTCAGTATTACACAGTCAGTATTACACAGTCAGTATTACACAGTCAGTATTACACAGTCAATATTACACAATCAGTATTACACAGTCAGTATTGCCTGTTTAATGTAACTTGATCAATATTACCTTGGTAATATTATCTGATACATTTGTCACTGTAAATACTACGAGAGTTGAAAGTATTCTTGACTGGTTGTTGACGTGACATGAAGCCTTAATAACCCTCGTGAAGTTGATAGGTTTGAAACTTTATTAAGCAACCAGCCATCTTTATTAGGGTGTTAAAGCCACCTGGTGGGCGAAACGTTTCTTTAAAATGTTGCACGTTTTTTATTCATCAATTTGTGGGGTATTATGGGATGATATGAGGTTAATAGTGTATTAGGTTTCAAGCCTATCGGCTGCACGAGGGCCATTAAGACTGTGTTGCCTGTACACCACCAGTCACTACACGAGGGTCATTAAGACTGCATGTCACCTGTACACCACCAGTCACTACACGAGGGTCATTAAGACTGCATGTCACCTGTACATCACCAGTCACTACACGAGGGTCATTAAGACTGCATGTCACCTGTACACCACCAGTCACTACACGAGGGTCATTAAGACTGCATGTCACCTGTACACCACCAGTCACTACACGAGGGTCATTAAGACTGCATGTCACCTGTACACCACCAGTCACTACACGAGGGTCATTAAGACTGCATGTCACCTGTACACCACCAGTCACTACACGAGGGTCATTAAGACTGCATGTCACCTGTACACCACCAGTCACTACACGAGGGTCATTAAGACTGCATGTCACCTGTACACCACCAGTCACTACACGAGGGTCATTAAGACTGCATGTCACCTGTACACCACCAGTCACTACACGAGGGTCATTAAGACTGCATGTCACCTGTACACCACCAGTCACTACACGAGGGTCATTAAGACTGCATGTCACCTGTACACCACCAGTCACTACACGAGGGTCATTAAGACTGCATGTCACCTGTACACCACCAGTCACTACACGAGGGTCATTAAGACTGCATGTCACCTGTACACCACCAGTCACTACACGAGGGTCATTAAGACTGCATGTCACCTGTACACCACCAGTCACTACACGAGGGTCATTAAGACTGCATGTCACCTGTACACCACCAGTCACTACACGAGGGTCATTAAGACTGCATGTCACCTGTACACCACCAGTCACTACACGAGGGTCATTAAGACTGCATGTCACCTGTACACCACCAGTCACTACACGAGGGTCATTAAGACTGCATGTCACCTGTACACCACCAGTCACTACACGAGGGTCATTAAGACTGCATGTCACCTGTACACCAGTCACTACACGAGGGTCATTAAGACTGCATGTCACCTGTACACCACCAGTCACTACACGAGGGTCATTAAGACTGCATGTCACCTGTACACCACCAGTCACTACACAAGCATCATTAAGACTGTCACCTGTGCACTACCAATGATGCTTAAATAAACAATGGGAATTACAATAGCCAAGCCGTATCTATTGTTCCACGAGAACAATAAGGTTAAACCATGATGCTTGACAAAGTGTACAATAAAACATACAAACACCACCACACAAACAGTGGGGTGTTTAACTCAGTAGTTTAAGCAGCGTACAGTTTAATCATTTCATACAACAAGATACAATTTAACAAATTAGACACATGTTAAACTGTTGGGTATCTTTATTGAGGAAACGTTTCGCCACACAGTGGCTTCATCAGTCCATTCGTAGGAGAAACTAGAAGAACAGGAGGAGAATGAGGCAATCAGTCCCTCAACCTTGAGTCGATGTGTTCAGTCCATCAATCTTGAATAGATTCAAGATTGATGGACTGAACACATCGACTCAAGGTTGAGGGACTGATTACCTCATTCTCCTCCTGTTCTTCTAGTTTCTCCTACGTATGGACTGATGAAGCCACTGTGTGGCGAAACGTTTCCTCAATAAAGATACCCAAGAGTTGCACATGTGTCTAATTTATCAACATGTCGGTTCACTGAACCATTCATACAACAACATACAATTTATTTTCATTTGTGTTTTGCAGTACAGCCTCTCCTCACTTAGCGACGTACTCGTATACTGACGACTCGGACTTACGACGGGCTTTGCAGTACAGCCTCTCCTCACTTAGCGACGTACTCGTATACTGACGACTCGGACTTACGACGGGCTTTGCAGTACAGCCTCTCCTCACTTAGCGACGTACTCGTATACTGACGACTCGGACTTACGACGGGCTTTCTGACCAGTAGGCATACCTAAATGTATATGTTGCAATAATGTACATGTTGCAATAATGTATATACTGCAATAATGTATATACTGCAATAATGTATATACTGCAATAATGTATATATTGCTATAGTGTATATGTTACAATAATGTATATACTGCAATAATGTATATGTTACAATGTATATACTGCAATAATGCATATACTGCAATAATGTATATATTGCTATAGTGTATATGTTACAATAATGTATATACTGCAATAATGTATATATTGCTATAATGTATATGTTACAATGAATATACTGCAATAATGTATATACTGCAATAATGCATATGTTGCAATAGTGTATATGTTACAATAATGTATATACTGCAATAATGTATATATTGCTATAATGTATATGTTACAATGTATATACTGCAATAATGTATATGTTGCAGTAATGTTGGTAGAATTGATTACCTTATCGTAAGCACGTAGTTTTACAGTCTCCCCATTATGTACTTGTATTAATAAAGCCGCTAGTTGGCGAAACATCTACAATAAAGATACCCAGATGTTGTACATGTGTCTAATTTTCCCCGTAACTACAACCACCTCGATGTAACGACACTCACCAGTGTGGGGTGGCAGGTAGCGTAGTCCCGCTGTGAAGGTCGATGCTGAACAAGTCTGTTATTGTAGTTAAACAGTCACATTATTTTCTGGCGAGTCCACAACTGTCCTCTACAGACTCGCGAGATTGTAGTAACACTATTGCAAATAATTCAGGGAACGGGTAGGGTTTGAACCTGTGGTGTGTGAGTGGTTAGACTTCAAGTTGTAGGTTCGAGCTCCATCCGTTCCGTGGTTTGTTCTGTATGCAGGTTGATTTTAATGATTTTTCCGTTCGAATTCGTTCACACAACTCACTACACAACACACAAGATACTGCTCACAACACACAAGATACAATATACAACCCACTACACAACACACAAGATGCAACATACAACTCACAACATACAACTCACTAGACAACACACAACTACCAAAGAACACACAACTCACAAGACAACACATAACTCACAAGACAACTCACAAGACAATACACAACTCACAAGACAACTCACAAGACAACACACCACTCACTACACAACACACAACATACAACTCACTAGACAACACACAACTACCAAAGAACACACAACTCACAAGACAACACATAACTCACAAGACAACTCACAAGACAATACACAACTCACAAGACAACTCACAAGACAACACACCACTCACTACACAACACACAACATACAACTCACTAGACAACACACAACTACCAAAGAACACACAACTCACAAGACAACACATAACTCACAAGACAACTCACAAGACAATACACAACTTACAAGACAACTCACAAGACACAACACACCACTCACTATACAACACACACAACACAACACAAACAACACAACACACACAACACAACACAACACAACACACACAACACAACACACACAACACACACAACACAACACACACCACCACTACACAAACAACACACACAACACAACACACACAACACAACACAACACACACAACACAACACAAACAACACACACAACACAACACAAACAACACACACAACACAACACAAACAACACACACAACACAACACAAACAACACACACAACACAACACAACACACACAACACAACACAACACACACCACCACTACACAAACACCATCGGACACACTAAGTAACTCCAGGTTCTGCCGCCACCCTAACAACGCCATACCTGTTAACTCTTAAAATTTCACTGTAAAATCGACCATATAAACTTGCTATATTTCGCAGTCACTTACAGCAATAAATTAAATAACTTTCTTAATATTTAATTAAAACCTCTAAGCGAGGTATTAAAATGCTCTTGTCAAGTAGTGAAGAGGTAACGAGCGGCCTTGACTACCATCATGCAGTAGACAGGCTTTAAACCTCATTCAACTGCTGATACATACAGTACTACGTCCCTTTAATTAACTCTCAAGGGAGGTTCCTTGACGCTGGTGAGGGGCTCTTGATCTAGGGAATTGGATCTGTGCTCCGGTTCCCTGAATTGACCCTGAATACCTCCCCTCCCAGAGCTATATAAACCTATGGGTTTAGCTCTCCCCATGATTATAATAATAATAATAATAATAATAATTTAATTAATTAAGGTTAAACTCTATCGACTACATTAGGTTTTTCTAGGCTGCATGTCTCCTGTACACCAGTAGCTAAGAATACTTTAATACCAGTCAAGAATACTTTAATACCAGTCAAGAATACTTTAATACCAGTCAAGAATACTTTAATACCAGTCAAGAATACTTTAATACCAGTCAAGAATACTTTAATACCTTAAATAAGGATTTAAATAGCCTGACAGTGTATATACGCAGCTCGCTGTAGGGACAAACATATTGTTGCTTATACACTGAGGAATATACGGATCTCGTTTAAATATATATATATATATATATATATATATATATATATATATATATATATATATATATATATATATATATATATATATATATATATGAGGTATATACACTACACGATATATATATATATATATATATATCGGGAGCAATGGGCTAGTAACCCCTTCTCCTGTATACAATTACTAAAAAAAGAGAAGAAGAAAAACTTTATAAAACTGGGTTGCTTAAATGTGCGTGGATGCAGTGCGGATGACAAGAAACAGATGATTGCTGATGTTATGAATGAAAAGAAGTTGGATGTCCTGGCCCTAAGCGAAACAAAGCTGAAGGGGGTAGGAGAGTTTCAGTGGGGGGAAATAAATGGGATTAAATCTGGAGTATCTGAGAGAGTTAGAGCAAAGGAAGGGGTAGCAGTAATGTTAAATGATCAGTTATGGAAGGAGAAAAGAGAATATGAATGTGTAAATTCAAGAATTATGTGGATTAAAGTAAAGGTTGGATGCGAGAAGTGGGTCATAATAAGCGTGTATGCACCTGGAGAAGAGAGGAATGCAGAGGAGAGAGAGAGATTTTGGGAGATGTTAAGTGAATGTATAGGAGCCTTTGAACCAAGTGAGAGAGTAATTGTGGTGGGGGATCTGAATGCTAAAGTAGGAGAAACTTTTAGAGAGGGTGTGGTAGGTAAGTTTGGGGTGCCAGGTGTAAATGATAATGGGAGCCCTTTGATTGAACTTTGTATAGAAAGGGGTTTAGTTATAGGTAATACATATTTTAAGAAAAAGAGGATAAATAAGTATACACGATATGATGTAGGGCGAAATGACAGTAGTTTGTTGGATTATGTATTGGTAGATAAAAGACTGTTGAGTAGACTTCAGGATGTACATGTTTATAGAGGGGCCACAGATATATCAGATCACTTTCTAGTTGTAGCTACACTGAGAGTAAAAGGTAGATGGGATACAAGGAGAATAGAAGCATCAGGGAAGAGAGAGGTGAAGGTTTATAAACTAAAAGAGGAGGCAGTTAGGGTAAGATATAAACAGCTATTGGAGGATAGATGGGCTAATGAGAGCATAGGCAATGGGGTCGAAGAGGTATGGGGTAGGTTTAAAAATGTAGTGTTAGAGTGTTCAGCAGAAGTTTGTGGTTACAGGAAAGTGGGTGCAGGAGGGAAGAGGAGCGATTGGTGGAATGATGATGTAAAGAGAGTAGTAAGGGAGAAAAAGTTAGCATATGAGAAGTTTTTACAAAGTAGAAGTGATGCAAGGAGGGAAGAGTATATGGAGAAAAAGAGAGAAGTTAAGAGAGTGGTGAAGCAATGTAAAAAGAGAGCAAATGAGAGAGTGGGTGAGATGTTATCAACAAATTTTGTTGAAAATAAGAAAAAGTTTTGGAGTGAGATTAACAAGTTAAGAAAGCCTAGAGAACAAATGGATTTGTCAGTTAAAAATAGGAGAGGAGAGTTATTAAATGGAGAGTTAGAGGTATTGGGAAGATGGAAGGAATATTTTGAGGAATTGTTAAATGTTGATGAAGATAGGGAAGCTGTGATTTCGTGTATAGGGCAAGGAGGAATAACATCTTGTAGGAGTGAGGAAGAGCCAGTTGTGAGTGTGGGGGAAGTTCGTGAGGCAGTAGGTAAAATGAAAGGGGGTAAGGCACCCGGGATTGATGGGATAAAGATAGAAATGTTAAAAGTAGGTGGGGATATAGTTTTGGAGTGGTTGGTGCAATTATTTAATAAATGTATGGAAGAGGGTAAGGTACCTAGGGATTGGCAGAGAGCATGCATAGTTCCTTTGTATAAAGGCAAAGGGGATAAAAGAGAGTGCAAAAATTATAGGGGGATAAGTCTGTTGAGTGTACCTGGTAAAGTGTATGGTAGAGTTATAATTGAAAGAATTAAGAGTAAGACGGAGAATAGGATAGCAGATGAACAAGGAGGCTTTAGGAAAGGTAGGGGGTGTGTGGACCAGGTGTTTACAGTGAAACATATAAGTGAACAGTATTTAGATAAGGCTAAAGAGGTCTTTGTGGCATTTATGGATTTGGAAAAGGCGTATGACAGGGTGGATAGGGGGGCAATGTGGCAGATGTTGCAAGTGTATGGTGTAGGAGGTAGGTTACTGAAAGCAGTGAAGAGTTTTTATGAGGATAGTGAGGCTCAAGTTAGAGTATGTAGGAAAGAGGGAAATTTTTTCCCAGTAAAAGTAGGCCTTAGACAAGGATGTGTGATGTCACCGTGGTTGTTTAATATATTTATAGATGGGGTTGTAAGAGAAGTAAATGCGAGGGTCTTGGCAAGAGGCGTGGAGTTAAAAGATAAAGAATCACACACAAAGTGGGAGTTGTCACAGCTGCTCTTTGCTGATGACACTGTGCTCTTGGGAGATTCTGAAGAGAAGTTGCAGAGATTGGTGGATGAATTTGGTAGGGTGTGCAAAAGAAGAAAATTAAAGGTGAATACAGGAAAGAGTAAGGTTATGAGGATAACAAAAAGATTAGGTGATGAAAGATTGAATATCAGATTGGAGGGAGAGAGTATGGAGGAGGTGAACGTATTCAGATATTTGGGAGTGGACGTGTCAGCGGATGGGTCTATGAAAGATGAGGTGAATCATAGAATTGATGAGGGAAAAAGAGTGAGTGGTGCACTTAGGAGTCTGTGGAGACAAAGAACTTTGTCCTTGGAGGCAAAGAGGGGAATGTATGAGAGTATAGTTTTACCAACGCTCTTATATGGGTGTGAAGCGTGGGTGATGAATGTTGCAGCGAGGAGAAGGCTGGAGGCAGTGGAGATGTCATGTCTGAGGGCAATGTGTGGTGTGAATATAATGCAGAGAATTCGTAGTTTGGAAGTTAGGAGGAGGTGCGGGATTACCAAAACTGTTGTCCAGAGGGCTGAGGAAGGGTTGTTGAGGTGGTTCGGACATGTAGAGAGAATGGAGCGAAACAGAATGACTTCAAGAGTGTATCAGTCTGTAGTGGAAGGAAGGCGGGGTAGGGGTCGGCCTAGGAAGGGTTGGAGGGAGGGGGTAAAGGAGGTTTTGTGTGCGAGGGGCTTGGACTTCCAGCAGGCATGCGTGAGCGTGTTTGATAGGAGTGAATGGAGACAAATGGTTTTTAATACTTGACGTGCTGTTGGAGTGTGAGCAAAGTAACATTTATGAAGGGATTCAGGGAAACCGGCAGGCCGGACTTGAGTCCTGGAGATGGGAAGTACAGTGCCTGCACTCTGAAGGAGGGGTGTTAATGTTGCAGTTTAAAAACTGTAGTGTAAAGCACCCTTCTGGCAAGACAGTGATGGAGTGAATGATGGTGAAAGTTTTTCTTTTTCGGGCCACCCTGCCTTGGTGGGAATCGGCCGGTGTGATAATAAAAAAAAATAAAAAATATATATATATATATATATATATATATATATATATATATATATATATATATACCGTGTAGTGTATATACCTCATATATATATATATATATATATATATATATATATATATATATATATATATATATATATATATATATATATATATATATATGAGGTATATACACTACACGGTATATATATCCTTGCTGGGTTAGGGACTGGATAAAGTTGTGCTAACAAGGTAGGTGGAACGCTACGAAAATACTAGTGTTTGGGGAAGGAAGAGGCTTATCCATGGGCTATCCAGGGGTTATCCTGGGGTTATCCTGGGGCTATCCTATGGCAATGCTGGGGATATCCTATGGTTATGCTGGGGCTATGCTGGGGCTATGCTGGGGCTATGCTGGGGCTATCCTATGGTTATGCTGGGGTTATCCTGGGGCTATCATGTAGGTCTTAGTAAAAAATGTAAAAAAAAATGTAACAACAATAACAACAACAACAACAATAACAACAATAACATCAATAACAACAATAACAACAATAACAACAACAATAACAACATATGTGAGAAGAATATAAATATAAATATTAGATACTCATCTTTCGGTAAATATACATTAATAGACACACTTTATGGAGAATATACACCGATATTTACACCTCTCGGTGTATATACACTGAGATATACACCTCTCAGTGTGCATACACTGAGATATACTAGACACACTACATATACTATATACACTTAAAGTCTCTTGGTCCATATACACTGATATACATACCTACGTCTCATAAACATGTAAGGTTTCAGGTACGTCTTGCTACTTCTACTTACACTTAGGTCACACTACACATACATATACAAGCACATATATACATGCCCCTGTGGGTTTTCTTCTATTTTCTTACTAGTTCTTGTTCTTGTTTATTTCCTATCTCCATGGGGAAGTGGAACAGAATTCTTCCTCCGTAAGCCATGCGTGTTGTAAGAGGCGACTAAAATGCCGGGAGCAAGGGGCCAGTAACCCCTTCTCCTGTATATATTACTAAATGTAAAAGGAGAAACTTTCGTTTTTCCTTTTGGGCCACCCTGCCTCGGTGGGATACGGCCGGTGTGTTGAAAGAAGAAAGAAAGATTATATATATATATATATATATATATATATATATATATATATATATATATATATATATATATATATATATATATACACACACTCAGATAAACACCTCTCGGTCCACATACACTGATATACACACTTTTCAATGTATATACACTAAGATGCATTCTTATCGATATATGCACAGTGTAGCTAGTATATATACACCCTGTTCAATAGTGGCATGCAGTGCCACCCTTCCTTGCCCTCTTTCACCTCTTCTCTTGCCCTCTCATGGCACTCCAGCCTCTCCATTTCCCTCTCTGTACCATCATTGTCTATCTCCCCTCTCTTACTGTTCTTCCCCTAACCCTTGTCTAGTCATCCTCTCTCCCCTCAATTTCCTGCCTTTTCCACTCCCCTCAGCCCTCTTGTGGCACCCATGGCCCTTCATCCATCCCCTAGTGGCACTGATGCAGGGAAGGTAGTGTTAAGGGAGAGGGGTTCTTGAAACACCAGGTAAGAGTTTCTTCCAGTGCCTGGTAAGAGACTCTTCCAGTATCTGGTAAGAGACTTCCAGTACCTAGTAAAGGACTTCCAGCACCTCCCCAGAAATAATATTCCAGCAACTCTCCAGAGATAATCTTCCAGTACCTCCCCAGAAACGGGATCTTCCAGCACCTTCACCTCCCCAGAGATAATCTAACAGCACCTCCAAGAGATAATCTTCCAGCACCTTTTCAGAGATAATCTTCCAGCACCTCCCCAGAGATAATCTTCCAGCACCTCCCCAGAGATAATCTTCCAGCACCTTTTCAGAGATAATCTTCCAGCACCTCCCCAGATATAATCTTCCAGCACTTTCCCAGAGATAATCCTCCAGCACTTCAACAGGAATTTCACTATTTTTAACTGTGGTTATTTCCCATAATGCTATATATACAGCATGCGGTTTTACTGACCCTCGTGTAGATAGGCTTCAAACCTAATAATACTGACTCTACATGTCAGCACCATCTATGAATTCATTCCTTTGATTTACCGTTGATGAGTTCTGAGTTTTTTTTTTACTCCCGGAGCCCTGCCATGAGCCAGGCACGTAGGTTGGTAACCTTACCTTGGCGGATAGTTGAGAGAGCACATATCCACGGAGTCAACATCTTACTCTCAGATGAGCATAAGACAGAAGCCTGTTAAATGTTTTGCACTCTGGTAAGATTGATGGTCTATTATTATAGAGGCTTCTAGTTATTACCTATTTACCTACCTTCATATTTACCTACGGTAGCAATATGCTTGCTCGGGAGGCCACAGAGAAGCCAACGGGAGAATTAGAGGAGTGTCACAAGTGCCTCAGCCCGGCATCTGTTGACATGAGGCACTGTGCCAGAGGCAGCAATAAGGTCCGCTGAGAGGATATTGTGGGAAGGAGGGGAGAAAGCCTTGTCTAGGCAATGCCAGACGCAGGTTCGAGCCTTCACCCACTGATTCCAAGGGCAGTGTGCATTGTGATTATGCAGAGAATACGTAGCTCGGAGATTAGGAGGTGCGGGGTTGTTTAAGCTGGAAGAAAATGGAACGACTTGGATAGCGTATAACTCTGTAGTGGAGGGAAGGCGGAACAGGAGTCGCCCTAGGAGAGGGCAAGCCTGCATGAGCGTGTCAGAGAGGAACGAGTGGAGGCAAATAGTTTTTATGAATTAACGTGCTGTTGGAGTGTGATCAAGGTAACATTTATGAAGAGGTTCAGGGAAACCGGTTGGCCGGACTTGAATCCTGGAGGTGGGAAGTGCAGTGTCTGCACTCTGAAGAAGGGGTGGAGATATGCTGCTGTTTCTGAACTGTAGTATCGGCACGCCTCTGACAAGACAGTGATAGAATGAGTGATGATGGAAATATTTCTTCTCTATCGGGTCACCCGGACTTGGTGGGAAACGGCTGTTTATAAAATTACATATATACACACACATTTTATGGATATATCCTTCGTATATACATTTAAAATATTAACACAGTTAATTTAAGTCTTTTGAGTAGGACGCATCTTACAAAATTTCATTGCCTGTTCAAACAATTTTTTTTTGGTATGTAAATTTTTGGATTTCAGCCTCACTGCTTTTCTCAAACTCGATTTGGAAAGGAATTACATTGTGATTCTTGACATGCAAATTGATTTGCAGTCTCAAGATTGCAGGATGAAGAGTGAGGCTGGCATCCAGAGTGAAAGTACCGCACCACTGTGTACTCTTTCCTTTGAATTCATTTATGGTTTGCAGAAGTCGTGTCTGGGCTCCTGGCCCCGCCTCTCAAGGTGCCCTGTGCCGGATTCACCTTCCTTGTATCCTCTTGGGCGTTATCGTACCTGTTCTTAAAACTATGTAATGAGCGTGCTTCCACTGCTTCCTAATCATATTCTCACTGTCCGGCCACTCTGACTGTAAAGAAATACTTCCTAAAATCCCTGTGGCTCATCTCTGGCTTTACTTTCCAGCTGAGTCCCTGAATTCTGTCTCTTCTCAAACAGCCTGCCACTGTCTACCCTATCGATTTTCCCGAGGTTTTTGTATGTTGTTATCATGTCTTCTCTGGTTTTTCTGTCATTACGTTCACTTCAGTTAACCCCTCCTCGTAGCTCATGCCCCTTATCTCTGGGACTAGTCTTGTTGCATACTTCTACACTTTCTCCACTTTCTTAACATCCCAAGGTGTGGGTTCCATACTGGTGCTGACATATGTTGCATAAAGCACCAGGAATGCGTCTTTGTTGAGATTCCTGAAGTCTCCTCACAGATTTGCCAGACTAGCATTGGCTGCAGAGGTTATTCGACTATTTGTGAACCTCTGGTAATATACGAGGCACCCTGCTCACCCCCAGGTCTTTCTCTTGTAGTGAAGCCTGCAGCTTCCGTCCTCTTAATCTGTACTTCGTTTCCGGTCTTCTTGCTCTCAGAATCTTCATGGCCTTGCATCGGGGTTGAATTCAAGCAACCACTTATCAGGCCTTTATTGCAATTTGTACAGATCCCTTTGGAGCCTTTCCTTTTCTATAAAATCACCAAAATTTTCGATAATTTCCCATGTTATGTATAAATTCCACCGAAAACGAGCTTAGTGGTACCTCGCCTCTGCACCACCAGTCAAGAATACTTCAATACCTCACGCAGAGGTTAAATCAGAGTGTGTGTATACTGAGATGAGCGACTTTCCACACATATTTGGACTGTTTCAGTACACACGCATCTAGAGAGAGCTATACTCAACAGTATACACATACAGTGAGGCTCGTTGTATTGTGATGTTAATAGGTAGTGTGTATGCGTATACAAGTGTATTTTAGAGCCTGATGAGGGAGAAGTAGAGGTGTATCATACTGCATCTATTGTGCCTTTCTTGTTGTATTGTGTAGCATTGAATCTATTATGAAATACTAAATCTATTGTGCTATACTGAATCTATTGTCTTGCCGAATCTATTAGAAATGCTAAATTGTGCCATACTGAATCTATCGTGCCGTACAGCATCTGTTGTGCCGCCACACTTGATCTATTGTGCCATACTGATAGATTAAGTCTGTTGTGCCAACTGGATCTTATTCACCCTACTAAAACACTTTATTTCTGCGTGTGTGTTTAGCAAAAAATACCGTGTTCAGTGGAGGGAGCAGAGCACGAGCAGACTGGATTTCCCAGCTCACTCGTAAACACAGCGAGACACACAGGAGCCAGGTATTGTCTACCTAGCTCTGTTTGTGTTGTTTGTGCTTGTTTCTGCTTGCACACACACACACACACATATACATACACAGTCTAGTGTATATCACTAAAACGCTTTTATTTTATCCAGGGCATCTTCAATGCCAACACAATAGAGATACCCAAGTGTTGCACAAATATCTTTATTACCCAACACAATAGAGATACCCAAGTGTTGCACAAGTATCTTTATCACCCAAGTGTTGCACAAGTATATTTATTACCCAACACAATAGAGATACCCAAGTGTTGCACAAGTATCTTTATCACCCAACGCAATAGAGATACCCAAGTGTTGCACAAGTATCTTTATTACCCAACACAATAGAGATACCCAAGTGTTGCACAAGTATCTTTATCACCCAACACAATAGAGATACCCAAGTGTTGCACAAGTATCTTTATTACCCAACACAGTAGAGATACCTAAGTGTTGCACAAGTATCTTTATCACCCAACACAATAGAGATACCCAAGTGTTGCACAAGTATCTTTATTACCCAACACAATAGAGATACCCAAGTGTTGCACAAGTATCTTTATTACCCAACACAATAGAGATACCCAAGTGTTGCACAAGTATCTTTATCACCCAACACAATAGAGATACCCAAGTGTTGCACAAGTATCTTTATTACCCAACACAATAGAGATACCCAAGTGTTGCACAAGTATCTTTATTACCCAACACAATAGAGATACCCAAGTGTTGCACAAGTATCTTTATTACCCAACACAATAGAGATACCCAAGTGTTGCACAAGTATCTTTATTACCCAACACAATAGAGATACCCAAGTGTTGCACAAGTATCTTTATTACCCAACACAATAGAGATACCCAAGTGTTGCACAAGTATCTTTATCACCCAACACAATAGAGATACCCAAGTGTTGCACAAGTATCTTTATTACCCAACACAATAGAGATACCCAAGTGTTGCACAAGTATCTTTATTACCCAACACAATAGAGATACCCAAGTGTTGCACACGTATCTTTATTACCCAACACAATAGAGATACCCAAGTGATGCACACGTATCTTTATTACCCAACACAATAGAGATACCCAAGTGTTGCACAAGTATCTTTATCACCCAAGTGTTGCACACGTATCTTTATTACCCAACACAATAGAGATACCCAAGTGTTGCACAAGTATCTTTATCACCCAAGTGTTGCACACGTATCTTTATTACCCAACACAATAGAGATACCCAAGTGTTGCACAAGTATCTTTATCACCCAAGTGTTGCACAAGTATCTTTATTACCCAACACAAGTGTTAAATAATTATCTCTATCATCAACTTGTCGGTTCTCCGAACCATTTATCTAAAACACACTAAAGTGCCTCTGACATCCGGTTTAAAAAAGTGTGCTTAGATTTTTTATTAAAAAATCACAAAACAGAGCAGTTATGACGTAAGAAAAAAAGGGAAGTAACTTTTTTTGTCTGTTCTGCTGTACAAATGAGAGAGTCATTATATTTCAGAGGGAATTTGCATATAGCATTTAGAGTTCTTGCTTGTTACTCTGATGATGAATTAGAGATATGAATTATAGGTGTGTGTGTGTGTGTGTGTGTGTGTGAGCGAGAGAGAGAGAGAGAGAGAGAGAAACAGCTCACTTTTTTTTCCACACACTGAGACTATCAGCTGGAAAGAAAAGACTACTTCTTAATTAACGACTATCGACTATTTTCTAGCTTTTTGTGACACATATAGAAAAGCACAAGGCTCTCTTGCTACTCTCCTCTCACTCCAGCCATCCTCCTCACTCTGAGATGATAAAAATATCTTTGTAAAAAAATCTATTCCTCTTGTGTATGTGATAATAATAATAATAATAATAATAATAATAATAATAATAATAACACTATTACTAAAATTAATAATAATAATAATAATAATAATAATAATAATAATAACACTTAATATTAAAAATAATAAAGTGGGTGTCAGTAGACATATAAATGGCAGTTTAAATAAGAGGTTAATATTATCAAGATATTTACCTGCATTTAACGACTCTCTACGTAGTTCGCATCACTCTCTTAACCAGGCATCTTAACAGCTCTTCATTATGCCATACAGAATGTAGGTAAACCCGTAAGGGTCATACAGCCCCTGAGGAATGGGTGGCAATCAGGTCTGACCCGACAGTGTTTACCAACAGTGGCTGGGTGGTAACGTTCGCGGCTCCTGTCTGGGAGTTCGCTGATAGGGAAAGAGGCAATCTTGGACATAATCTGGTCGTGATTAAGCTTGACAGTGAACGAAACGGTCAGTGAGCTTAAGGTCACTAGGTCAGTGAGCTTAAGCCGGTAGGAGAATTGGACCTACCTCGCATAGGCCAATAGGCCTGTTGCAGTGTTCCTTCTTTATGTTCTTATAGTTGTATCTCTAATCCATATGTACATGGGTCTATCAAGACTACATCAACATGCGTATGTACACTGTCAGGCTATTTAAATCCTTATTTAAGGTATTAAAGTATTCTTGACTTGTA
The DNA here is from genome assembly GCF_038502225.1 of Cherax quadricarinatus. Taxonomy (NCBI): domain Eukaryota; kingdom Metazoa; phylum Arthropoda; class Malacostraca; order Decapoda; family Parastacidae; genus Cherax; species Cherax quadricarinatus. Next base: position 10,281,567 of record NC_091379.1, read on the forward strand.
CTAAAGACTTCAATGGCTTACCAGGCAAGCCATTTTGGGTGGTATGATACTCCACTTCTGTAGCAACCCAACAGAATTTTGTGCATTTACACCTATCATCCTTCAGTAATCTTTCAGGATTAGGCACTCTTAATAGTAAAGAGTACAGTAAGAGACAACACATTAAGTGTCAGGGGTCCACGACTGTTCGATTGTCTCCCAGCATACATAAAGGGGCTTACTAATAGACCCCTGGCTGTCTTCAAGAAGGAACTGGACAGGCACCTAAATTCAGTACCTGATCAGCCTGGCTGTGGTTAGTAAGTCGGTTTATGTGCTGCCAGCAGTAACAGCCTGGTTGATCAGGCCCTGTTCCATCACGAGGCCTGGTCACCTGAACATGTGAGAATCTGGAGACAATTCCATTCAGCATTTTTTACCGTAAAAATTCTCGTATACAGAATTATACGTGACATATCATGCCTTGTGTAAAGCATCCTGTGAACTGTGTCCCACAGGACAGAGAAGATTTATGCAGCAATTTGCATAGAAATGTTCCACCACAACCTCTGGTTTATTGCCTCTATGTTTTGGCCAGGATTTGTGGCCTTCGTGGGTAGCCTGTGGGAAGTGCTGGAATTGTGGTCTGAGTGGGGGAGCATTTGGTTAGTGGTGGAATTGTGGCCTTTGAGAGGGGAATGGCTTTTGAGAGGGGGGTGGCCTTTGTGGGTAGCCTGTGGGAAATGCTGGAATTGTGGTCTGAGTTGGGGAACATTTGGTTAGTGGTGGAATTGTGACGTTTGAGAGGGGGGTGGCCTTTGAGAGGGGGGTGGCCTTTGAGAGGGGGTGGCCTTTGAGAGGGGGGTGGCCTTTGAGAGGGGGGTAACCTTTGAGAGGGGGTGTGACCTGTGGGAAGTGCTGGAATTGTGGTCTGAGTGGGGGAGCATTTGGTTAGTGGTGGAATTGTGACGTTTGAGAGGGGGGTGGCCTTTGAGAGGGGGGTGGCCTTTGAGATGGGCTAGAATTGTGGTTTGAGTAGCCAAATGATCACTTTTTCACGCAGTGTTTGAAGCATTTGAGACCGTGGCTCAGAACGAACCGAAACGTCATCTAAACGTTTCTTCTCCGAACTGTGAGAATTTTGTCACTGTCTCGTGACAAAATTCTCCCAGGAATTGGGATTACTCGATTTTTGGCTTTTTTCAAGCCTTTCTGGAAGCTGCTGCAATTGCTGGAACAATTTGCTGGAACCCTCATTTATATATATATATATATATATATATATATATATATATATGTAAAAGGAGAAACTTTCGTTTTTCCTTTTATATATATATATATATATATATATCGTGCCGAATAGGTAAAACTTGCGATTTTGGCTTAAATAGCAACGCTCTTCTTGCCGAATAAGGCAAGCAAAAATTTGTGTATGCAATAATTTCGCAAAAATCATTCTGAACCTAAGAAAAAAATGTAATTGCATTGAGTTTATTATTGTAAACTTATCTAAAATATATTTAGTTGGATTAGGCTAAATTAGAATTGCACTTATAAGGGCAGGTAAGTTTTCTAGGGTTCTTTTGGAACAAAATTACTAATTTTTGCTTTAACATAAATGAAAAAAAATTGAACGTATAAGAAATTTTTTTAGATAGAACTTAATTTTAAACGAGTTCTTCCTGACCAATTTTACCTATTCGGCACAAATATATATATATATATATATATATATATATATGTATATATATATATATATATATATATATACAGTGGACCCCCGGTTAACGAACTTTTTTCATTCCAGAAGTATGTTCAGGTGCCAGTACTGACCGAATTTTTTCCCATAAGGAATATTGTGAAGTAGATTAGTCCATTTCAGACCCCCAAACATACACGTACAAACGCACTTACATAAATACACTTACATAATTGGTCGCATTTGGAGGTGATCGTTAAGCGGGGGTCCACTGTATATATATATATAGATATATATATATATATATATATATATATATATATATATATATATAGATATATATATAAATGATAAAATCTGCAGATAAAAAATCTAGCTAAAATGTTTCTAAGTTGTTTCTAAGTTGTAAATAAGTTGTAAGTTGGTGTCTGGTGTCATCTCTTGTTAAAACTTGAAGTTTGTTCAACTTTTAATGAAAATACTCTCGGATATATTAAAAAAATTTGCATCCTATTAGAGAAATTTTATGCACGATACTTGGCGGCCAGGAAGAAAAACAATGTGTTCGAAAATCCATCCTGTGATCAGTGTTTGGAACGGTGAAACATTGTCGAACAGCCGGTGTGGGTTTGAAGCCTGTCGACTACACGGTGATCATCAGAGTCTGTCAGTTACATCAGGGTCATTAAGGTCTATCAACTACACTATCACCGTGACATCTATCACCCTGACATCTATCACTGTGACATCTATCACTGTGACATCTATCACTGTGACGTCTATCACTGTGACATTTATCACTGTGACATCACTGTGACATCTATCACCGTGACATCTATCACCGTGACATCTATCACTGTGACATCTATCACTGTAACATCCATCACTGACATTTATTACCGTGACATCTATCACCGTGACATCTATCACTAACATCACCGTGACATCAATGTATCACCGTGACATCACTATCACTGACATCTATCACTGTAACATCTATCACTGTAACATCACTAACATTATCACTGTAACATCACTAACATCTATCACTGTAACATCACTAACATTATCACTGTAACATCACTAACATCTATCACTGTAACATCACTAACATCTATCACTGTGACATCACTAACATCTATCACTGTAACATCACTAACATCTATCACTGTAACATCACTAACATCTATCACTGTAACATCACTAACATCTATCACTGTAACATCACTAACATCTATCACTGTAACATCACTAACATCTATCACTGTAACATCACTAACATCTATCACTGTAACATCATTAACATCTATCACTGTAACATCACTAACATCTATCACTGTAACATCACTAACATCTATCACTGTAACATCACTAACATCTATCACTGTAACATCACTAACATCTATCACTGTAACATCACTAACATCTATCACTGTAACATCACTAACATCTATCACTGTAACATCACTAGCATCTATCACTGTGACATCACTAACATCTATCACTGTGACATCACTAACATCTATCACTGTGACATCACTAACATCTATCACTGTGACATCACTAACATCTATCACTGTGACATCACTAACATCTATCACTGTGACATCACTAACATCTATCACTGTGACATCACTAACATCTATCACTGTGACATCACTAACATCTATCACTGTGACATCACTAACATCTATCACTGTAACATTACTAACATCTATCACTGTGACATCAATCCTTGTCTATTATAAACAATTATTTTTGTGAGGAATCACAGACAAGTGAAAAAAATAATTATCTAATTGGAATGAATAAATTTTTGACTGTAATCAAGATAATTGATTCAGTTTATTAAAAAAAAAAAAAAAAATTTTCAAATACGATAATCAGGGCCAAAATAAAAATTATTTTTTTATAAGTTAGTAAATACAGAATAAAGAGATTTGATTTTGTAAGAGAGAGAGAGAGAGAGAGAGAGAGAGAGAGAGAGAGAGAGAGAGAGAGAGAGAGAGAGAGAGAGAGAGAGAGAGAGAGAGAAAAAAAAAAAAATTTCGTATTTTCTGGCGAGCAGAAAAATAGCTCTGCATTTTTTTTTTGTCACAAAGAAGTGTGTTTGTTCTGACCGAATTGTATGTTTGAAAGATTTGTTGAATTTTTCTATGCATTTTTTTAGACTTCTGTAGCCAGGAAAATTAGAAGATTTTCCAGACTTTCTGTTTATGTGCATGTTTACATGTCTGTTTATATGCATGTTTTCTTGTCTGTGTTTTCAGACTTGACTAGCCTAGACTGGACTAGCCTAAACGTGACTAGCCTAGCCTAGACTTGACTAGCCTAGCCTAGACTTGACTAGCCTAGCCTAGACTTGACTAGCCTAGCCTAGACTTGACTAGCCTAGCCTAGACTTGACTAGCCTAGCCTAGACTTGACTAGCCTAGCCTAGACTTGACTAGCCGAGACTAGACTGGAATAGCCTAAACGTGACTAGCCTAGCCTAGACTTGACTAGCCTAGCCTAGACTTGACTAGCCTAGCCTAGACTTGACTAGCCGAGACTAGACTGGAATAGCCTAAACGTGACTAGCCTAGCCTAGACTTGACTAGCCTAGCCTAGACTTGATTAGCCTAGCCTAGACTTGACTAGCCTAGCCTAGACTTGACTAGCCGAGACTAGACTGGAATAGCCTAAACGTGACTAGCCTAGCCTAGACTTGACTAGCCTACCCTAGACTTGACTAGCCTAGCCTAGACTTTACTAGCCTAGCCTAGACGTGACTAGCCTACCCTAGACTTGACTAGCCGAGACTAGACTGGAATAGCCTAGACGTGACTAGCCTAGACTAGTCAAATCTAGACTAGATTAGACTAGACTAAACCTGACTAGACACATCTAGATTCGACTTGACTACCCTAGACTTGAACCCTAAACCAGATTTAATTAGCGTAGACTAGATTTGACTAGCTTACACTAGTCTAGACTACCCTAGACTAGTCAAGTCTAGACTAGCTTAGATTAGCTTAAGCATGAATAGACTTGACCGAAATAGGCTTGTTTTAAGCAAAAAAAACGAACCTACTTTCACATTTGGACTTGTCAAATGTGATACCACCTACGACTGCTGTACCTCACCTGCCTACAGTATATAAGCTACTTCTTCGCGCATATGCTGTAGCTTCTTCAAGACTGATGAACTAATTACATCGACTCGAGGCTGAGGGACTGATTACCTCAAACTACTCCTATTCACCTTTCTCCTTTATATGGACTGATGAAGTCAGTGTGGCGAAACGTTTCCACATAAAAGATACCCAAGTGTTGCACATGTGTAATTTATCAACTTGTCGGTTCTCTGGACTATTCATTTACATTATCGCGTTGCATAATGTTGCATAAATGTATAGAATACAAAGCGAACTTGTAAACCATGAGAAATTCTTTTTGAAAGTGGGTGTCGGGGTTTGAGAGTCGACTCTCTGGAAGCAAGAGTTCCTTCACGGCAAAACATTAGGCAAAATGAGCCCCACTTACTTCGTAACTCGGGAAGCGAACTCAAATGTATGCTTACTAAGAGTATTGCAGAGAGAGAGAGAGAGAGAGAGAGAGAGAGAGAGAGAGAGAGAGAGAGAGAGAGAGACACACACACACACACACACACACACACACACACACACACACACACACACACACACACACATTTCATAAGTTACGTCAGTGGACGATTCTTGGCCCTGGTATAACTCACAGACAGTCCTGTTCAACTGACGTCCTGCCGTGTCAACTTCACTTCTCTGAAGATCTTAATTGTGGACTGAGTACTTTAGAAAGTCAGTAGTGGTGATAATTATGGTTGTGTCAGTAGTGGTGGTAATTATGGTTGTGTCAGTAGTGGTGATAATTATGGTTGTGTCAGTAGTGGTGATAATTATGGTTGTGTCAGTAGTGGTGATAATTATGTTAGTGTGAGTAGTTGTCATAATTTTGGTAGTATCAGTAGTGGTGATAATTATGGTAGTGAGTAGTGGTGATAATTTTGGTAGTATCAGTAATTGTGATAATTATGGTAGTGAGTAGTGGTGATAATTATGGTTGTGTCAGTAGTGGTGATAATTATGGTCGTGTCAGTAGTGGTAATAACTACAATTGTGTCACTAGTCAATTAAGAATTTTCTCGCCCCAGGAATCTTAGAAAAAATTACCTCTATTAATTATGAAAAGAAAAATTGGAATCAGTTACAATTAAGTTGACAACGAAGGTTATAGTAAGCGAAATAGGAATACCTGTGCTACCCTAGAAAAAGGTAACAAATATGAGATTTTGTTGGGATTTTTAACCCTGGAGGGTTAGCCACCCAGGATACTCCAATAAAGTGGGTGCGTCATCGAGGACTGTCTTATTTCCTTTGTGGTCCTTCAGTCTTGTCCCCCAGGATGTCACCGATACCAGATGACTAACGCCCAGGTACCTACTTACTGCTAGATGAACAGGGACAGGAGGTGTAAGAGGACAGGCACCTACTGACTGCTAGGTGAACAGAGACGGCAGCTGTAAGGTGACTAATACCCAGATACCTACCTACTGCTAGGTGAACAGGGACAGTAGGTCTAAGGTGACTACAACCAGGTACCTACTTGCTGCTAGATGAACAGCGACAGCAGGTGTAAGAGGACAGGCACCTACTTAGTGCTAGGTGAACAGAGACGTCAGCTGTAAGGTGACTAATGCCCAGATACCTACCTACTGCTAGGTGAACAGGGACAGCAAGTATAAGGAACATAACGATTTTTAGTAAAACTACCGAGGAATAAGACTTAATTAATCTCCATTACAAACTCTAGTATTTTCAGTTTAAATTTATGCCGTGTTATAGCCGAATTAACTAAATTAATAAGCCAACTTAAATCAGTGTAGAAAGCTTAGCTAATTTATTGTAGTTAGGTACGTGTATTCACCAGTTTTAGTTCTATTTACTATCTATTTACTACAAGTACATATTCATAGCCGACATCAATGACATACTACTATATAGAAAACCGCTTGTTATGCTGAGCATTTCGGGTAGATTAAGTCAGTTTTGTCCCCAAGATGCGACCCACACTAGTCGGCTAACACCCAGGTACCCAGTTTACACTGATGGGTGAAGAGGGACAGGAGGTACCTTATGGAAACACGTCCCTAATGTATTCCGGTCGTACCGGAGGAGATTCGAACCCCGAACCTCAGTGTGTGAGCAGAGTGTGGTAGCCATCGAAGTACAGGACACCTAAACGTTCGTAGTTTTGGGACACTGATCCCTTCCAGTGATAAGTTTCTGGTTTTTCTCTGGTTTTAACTCATTTAAAACTGATCAAAATCTGTTTTTTTTTTTTTAGATCATAATGATGGTGACTGATTCGCCGAAACGCTGTTTGTTGGAAGCGATGGTGGTAGCGATAGTGCTGGTTGGAATTTTTTGTCAGGAAACAGGACAAGTGTCTCCTACCACGGGACTTGTTTAGGGGGTAATTCAATAAGTATATTTCTTGGACAAGGTAATTTTTTTCCCTTTTTCAAATTATATACCCAGACAATTGGAAAAAAAAATGATACTTTTGTGCTGTGTGTGTTCTCACCTATGTGTAGTTGCAGGGGTTGAGACTCAGCCCCTGGTCCCTCTTCAATGACCGCTACCAGGTCCTCTCTCCCTGCGCTTTATCGTACCGTGTGAAGGCTTACTCAGCCCTACAAGATCTGATCTTAATATTACCAAGGCTGACTCCTCCTTAGGAAAAGAAATAAGACAAAAACAGTAACAAAGGAATAAACACTTTATTGCAAGAACTGAAAATGTAAAACACGTAAACATGAGCTCGTATCCTATGTGAAAAAAACATGAAATAGAAAAAAAATGATAATTGAATTCAACGCTAATTTGTACAGGTGTAATTGTAGATCATGTCGATGCTGTTGACACAGCACATTGTAGCACCTGTAATTGTTGCTGATGGGGGAGAAGGTCACAGATGGCGAGTGACAACTCAACGCCTATTCAGCCACAGTATGTCTAGCCTCAATTGAATGAACCGTCAAGATGATGGGAACGTAGGTCTTTCACCACTGCAGAGATGAGGGGTAGCTGCCTGGGTGTAGCTACAATATGGTACGTAGATCGTGGGTGACGTCTCTTAACCTGGTTAGGTTCCTCTCCTTCAAACTCTTTGTAGTCGCCAGATGACCCTAGCTGGCAGTCCAAGCTAGAAAGAGACAAAAGTTAACCACTCCTCGATAAATCACTCTCCATAAGTGTAAGGTATTTAAAAGAATAGAGAGGATTTAAAGACAAGATTTTTAAACATTAAAGTCAAAGCAGGATGAACTAAGTCTCAATTATTATTATAATCAAGGGGGAAGCGCTAAACCCGGAGGATTATACAGCGCCTGGGGGGGGGGATGTGGAAGGCATTCAGGCTTAATTCGGGGAACTGGAGCTCAGATCCAATTCCCTAAATCAAGAGCCCCTCACCAACATCAAGGAACCTTCCTTGAGGGGTAACTAAGTCTCAAGATCAGATAAACGTGAAGCTTTTAATTAATATATCAAATAAAACAGGAGTAGTATATGTTTATTATGCACCTCATACCCATCCTGTGGGAGGTACATAATTGGTCCAGGGACTGGACTCCAAAGTTTTGATAGCTGAGCAAGTTACAGAGGTAATGAACTCACAATTTACAAAGGTAATGAACTCCAGGTAGGTCTGGAGCAGAGGCATTTTACTTACAGATGTGTTGGGAGCTGCGAGTCAAATGATTAACCATTTGGTCGGAGTCCCACACGTCACCTTTCAGTGTGGAGAAAGGAGGGGAGAGGGAGGGATAGCGGGAGCTAGACACTGACACTGCCTTAACAAGCAGACTGACAATCAAACTATCGTCACCGTATATTTGCTCGCTACTCCTATCTGATGAGCTTTTCCCTCACATACCTGTCTTAAAACTATGTATGGCTCCTGCCTCCACTGCATCACTTGCTAAGATATTTTCCACTTCCTGACAACTCTGACTTAAGAAATACTTCTTAACATCCCTTTGACTCATCTGAGTCTTCAACTTCCAATTGTGACCCCTTGTTGCTGTGTCCCATCTCTGGAACATCCTGTCTCTGTCCACCTCATCTATTCCTCGCAGTGTTTTGTGTGTGAGTGTGTGTGTGTGTGTGTGTGTGTGTGTGTGTGTGTACTCACCTAGTTGAGGTTGCAGGGGTCGAGTCCAAGCTCCTGGCCCCGCCTCTTCACTGGTCGCTACTAGGTCACTCTCCCTGAAACGTGAGCTTTATCATACCTCTGCTTAAAGCTATGTATGGGTCCTGCCTCCACTACATCGCTTCCCAAACTATTCCACTTACTGACTACTCTGTGGCTGAAGAAATACTTCCTAACATCCCTGTGATTCATTTGTGTCTTCAGCTTCCAACTGTGTCCCTATGTTGCTGTGTCCCATTTCTGGAACATCCTGTCTTTGTGTGTGTGTGTGCGTGTGTGTGTGTGTGTGTGTGTGTGTGTGTGTGTGTGTGTGTGTATGTGTCCAAGCAGACAAACACACAGCACCTTCCAAGCTGGAAACTAGTGCCTCAAGCACTACATCACTACTACTTACCTCTGCCTCACCAGGAACTAGCCTCGAGGGTACCACGCAATTATCCTGGACTGTAACCACTTTGTTCAGATTAAATGTTCATCATGCTGAAGGCAGCTGTAACTACCCAGGGATGGCAGGGATTACAGGGAGACCTGTTATCTCTGAGTGGCGGCCCAGCATCAGCAGCATCCATCTGATGGGCGGGAGAGGATCATGGTGATGAAGAACGAGGTTTAGTAGACAATGGTTTCCCTGATCCAAGATGGTTCCTTAAGTGGCCCAGATAACACCTTGTTGATCCTCACGTTCTATATAACCTATCGTGTACTCACCTATTTGTGGTTACAGGGGTCGAGTCACAGCTCCTGGCCCTATAGCGTGTGATTTACACCTGTTTGTCTCCGTGTAGTAACCTAATGCTCTGGCAAAGGCTCTTGATCTCTCCCCTTCCTCGGATCGAACCTGATTACCTCCCATTCCCCAGGTGTTGTATGGCCCCTATATCAGCTTCCCTCTTTCCTATGCTTATAACAAAAAATAAAAGCAACAAGACAAAAAGTACAGCAATGATAATAATAATAATAATAATAATAATAATAATAATAATAATAATTTATTGCCGTTTATTCTAGTCACTTTACACTCATCTTTACTGCCACTTTATTTTTTTCAGTTTCCCCTGAATTAAAATGAATAACACTGAAGTTGTTACATTAATAATCCGTCATAATTAAGCGTGTATAATTACTTGTTTACAGATTATTATGCAATTATCGTAAACAAATTTAGCATTATTTATCGTGTGATAATTGCTACTTTCCCTCGGGCGAAACGTTCCTGCCTAAACCAACCTGTTCTTAGAAAACTTTCAGAATGATTTTGGTGAAATTATTGCATACACAAATTTTCACTTGTCCTATATGGCAAGATGAACGTTGCTATTTAAGCCAAGATAGCAAGTTCTGCCTATTCGGCACGACATATATATATATATATATATATATATATATATATATATATATATATATATATATATATATATATATATATGTCGTGCCGAATATGTAAAACTGGTCAATTAGCCAAAACTCATTTAAAATTAAGTGCTTTCTGAAATTTTCTCTTATACGCTTAAAGATATATTTTTTCATTAATGTTAATGCAAAAATTTTTAATTTTGCATCAAAAGTAACTTAGAAAACTTACCTAACCTTATTATAACAAGAGCAATTTATTTTAGCATAACCCAACTAAATATATTTTAAATACGTTTACAATAATTTAGTACTAAACAAACACAATCAAATATATTTTTTTCGTTAGGTTCAGAATGATTTTGGCGAAATTATTGCATACACAAATTTTCACTTGTCCTACATGGCAAGATGAGCGTTGCTATTTAAGCCAAGATCGCAAGTTCTGCCTATTCGGCACGACATATATATATATATATATATATATATATATATATATATATATATATATATATATATATATAAACAGGTAGACGTGAAAGAGCTATCAGAAAATGAAAGCTTCGAGTATTGTATACATTTAAGCCTCTGAGGTCCTCTTCAGTAGATCAGGCTGAGAAAAACTTCAGTTGCAAGTAGATATATAAGATAATTCCTCTTACACTTAGAAAATTCCTGGTGGTTATAATCGTAACCATTATTTTTAAAGGGTGGAGGGTAAGCCAGTAGAAGGCCTTGCTCAGGTGACCAAAAGTTCCAGATGTGGGTCATCATATGACAAAGACTCGTGTCAGGAAACACATGTCCTGTTTCCTGACTAACCTAACCTAACTTAACTTAACCTAACCTAACCTAACTTAACCTAACCTAACCTAACTTAACTTAATCTAAGCTCACCTAGTTTAACCTAACCTAACCTAACCTTATTTAACCTAACTTAACCTAACCTTACCTAATGTAACTTAACCTAACCTAAGTTAATCTAACCTAACCTAACTTAACCTAACCTTACCTTACCTAACTTAACCTAACCTAACTTAACCTAACCTAACTTAACCTAACCTAACCTAACTTAACCTAACCTAACTTAATCTAACCTCACCTAGCTTAACCTAACCTAACCTTATTTAACCTAACTTAACCTAACCTTACCTAATGTAACTTAACCTAACCTAAGTTAACCTAACCTAATCTAACCTAACCTAACTTAACCTAACCTTACCTAGTTTAACCTAACCTAACCTAACCTAACTTAACCTAACCTTACCTAACTTAACATAACCTTACCTAATGTAACTTAACCTAACCTAAGTTAACCTAACCTAATCTAACCTAACCTAACCTAACCTAACCTAACCTAACCTAACCTAACCTTACCTAGCTTAACCTAACCTAACCTAACCTAACCTAACCTAACCTAACCTTACCTAATCTAACCTAACCTAACTTAATCTAACCTAACCTAACTTAATCTAACCTAACCTAACTTAACCTAACCTTACCTAACTTTCCCTAACTTAACTTACACTTAGAACCATCTACGCGAGCCCCACGTTTAGTTCAAATAGTCTCGTTATTATCACAAAGCATCGATCACATTTACTCGAAATTACGAAAAAGACATCGAAAAAATATTTACACAAAATACTTAGTAAATGATTTACTCATTAGTCTTGAGAGTGAAAGATAAAAACTCTATTTTTTTTAATTTAGCGATTTTAATGTAGTTTTGATTGTTATTATATATATATATATATATATATATATATATATATATATATATATATATATATATATATATATATATATATATTTTATTTTTTTTGTAATGTCAAAATTCTAGATGGTAATTAGGAGGAAAACGTAAGGAGAGTGGTGATAGTTGTGGTAGTGGTGGTGGTAGTTGTGGTGGTGGTGGTAGTTATGGTGGTGGTGGTAGTTGTCGTGGTGGTGGTGGTGGTGGTGGTGGTAGTTGTGGTGGTGGTGGTGGTAGTTGTGGTGGTGGTGGTGGTAGTTGTGGTGGTGGTGGTAGTTGTGGTGGTGACAGTAGTTATGGTGGTGACAGTAGTTGTGGTGGTGGCAGTAGTTGTGGTGGTGGCAGTAGTTGTGGTGGTGGCAGTAGTTGTGGTGGTGGCAGTAGTTGTGGTGGTGGCAGTAGTTGTGGTGGTGGTGGTAGTAGTTGCGGTGGTGGTAGTGGTGGTAGTTGTGGTGGTGGTGGTGGTGGTAGTTGTGGTAGTGGTGGTGGTAGCTGTGGTACTGGTGGTGGTGGTAGTGGTGATAATTTTGGTGCTGGTGATAATGGTAGTATTAATGGTGGTGGCAACTGCGGTTGTGGTTATAAAGGTTGTGATGGTGTTTTGTTTGTCAGGAAAAGGAACAATGCGTTAAAAAGAGGTCAAACATCTATTAAACACTCCCCCCCCACACACACACACTACCAACAAGCACCAACAGCCCGATTGCTCAGAAACTAAGCCGAACTAAACGAAGGGTCGAGCCTCCACTACAATTAACCAATTAACCCGAAGACACTATACAGGTATTTTTAACCAGATTCTAAGATGATTTAACAGTATATGAAGATCTGTCTTTGTTTGTTTCATTGTTTTTTTGTTGCTGCTGTAAGACAACAGTGTTTTTTTCCTTAACAGGTGATTACACCTGTTAACAGGTGATTACACCTGTTAACAGGTGTTTACACCTGTTATGCTAATATGTGACCCCACTTTACTACTTTTATTAGTAGTAATAATAGTAAAATAATAGCAATAGTAATTATAGTAGTAATAGTAATTGTAGTAGTAATAGTAATTGTAGTAGTAATAGTAATTATAGTAGTAATAGTAATTATAGTAGTAATAGTAATTGTAGTAGTAATAGTAATTGTAGTAGTAATAGTAATAGTAGTAGTAATAGTAAAATAATAGCAATAGTAATTATAGTAGTAATAGTAATTGTAGTAGTAATAGTAATTGTAGTAGTAATAGTAATTGTAGTAGTAATAGTAATAGTAGTAGTAATAGTAATTGTAGTAGTAATAGTAATTGTAGTAGTAATAGTAATAGTAGTAGTAATAGTAAAATAATAGCAATAGTAATTATAGTAGTAATAGTAATTGTAGTAGTAATAGTAATAGTTGTAATGGTAATACTATAAATATTAGTAGTAGTAATAGTGGTAGTAATAACAGTAGTAGTAGTAGTAACAATAGCGGTAGTAGCAATAGTGGTAGTAATAATAGTAGTAGTAACAATAGTAGTAGTAGCAATAGTGGTAGTAATAATAGTAGTAGTAGTAACAATAGCAGTAGTAGCAATAGTGGTAGCAATAATAGTAGTAACAATAGCAGTAGTAGCAATAGTGGTAGTAATAACAGTAGTAGTAACAATAGCAGTTGTAATTGTAGTGGTAGTAATATTATTATTATAACTAGTACTACTACTACCATCACAACCACAACTACCACAATCTTCCTTCACATCTTGGTGGTAGTAACAACAACAATCCCTGGTATCTCTCAGGAGCGTCCTTTAAGATCCTTGTAGGATACACAAGCCAAGTTACACTAATTAGCGTCTCTGTTAATTAGCACGCTGGAGCGTACCTTGTTAGGACACTGTGTACAGATAATTAGACTTTCAGATAATATCGAGTCATGACTTTAACTACTTCCATTATCATTACTTTTTTTCTTTCTCACCATCTTTTCGAAGCTGAGGCACAGACCGGAAGAATTATTTTTCGGAGTTGGTTATAGATTCATCAGATTTTTTGAAAAACAAAAAAAAATGAGAATTATAATTTACAATGTTGTGGCTGGATTTACAAAAAAAAAAATTTAGTTTACATTTAACATTTTACAAAAACTGACAATTCGTAAATAGTTTTACCATTTACCAGACTCATTTTCTCTCTCCCTCTCCCTTATTCCTTTTCCTCTCTGCTATATTTCTGGTCCTACCGTTGGTCTGACATCAAATTTTTCGTTTCTTGAGGATATATAGGCCTTGGACCTAGCCTTGATATTATTTCAATCCTCCCAAATTTCCTTCCACAACACCTCATCAAATTAAGATTTCGGGATTATCTTCTAATCTATCTTTAAATAATATTATCAATTATTATTATTTCTTATAAAATTATCATTATTATCAGTTATTATTCGTCTTGTTTGAGAGATAAAATTGATGGGAAGAAACGACTGTTAAGGAGAGGGTATATTACGCCTGCCACTATACATCGTTATCGTGGTCCCGGGCCAGTATCTCTTAGGAGATGCTGGCCCGGTCCAATATCTCTCGGAAGATGCTGGCCCGGGCCAACGTCTCCTAAGAGATGACCCACCAGCACCCACACCGTGGTACATCACGTCGTAGCTGCGCTAACACCCGCTGAATGTCGTATATTCTGAGCTGCAATTTCCTTGGTAATGCGAATGGAATGTAGCGCTTTCTCCCTTATAATTTTCTCTCGGTGGTACCCGAGCTTATCAGATGTAATATATATATATATATATATATATATATATATATATATATATATATATATATATATATATGCCGTGCCGAATATGTAAAACTAGTCAATTAGCAAGAACTCATTTAAAATTAAGTCCTTTCTGAATTTTTTTCTTTTACGTTTAAAGATATATTTTTTTCATTAATGTTGATGTAAAAATTTATAATTTTGCACCAAAAGAATCTTAGAAAACTTACCTAACTTTATTATAACATGAACAATTTATTTTAGCCTAACCCGACTAAATATATTTTAGATTTGTTTACAATAATTTAATACTAAACAAACACAGTGAAATATATTTTTTTTCGTTAGGTTCAGAATGATTTTGGCGAAATTATTGCATACACAAATTTTCACTTGTCCTATATGGCAAGATGAGCGTTGCTATTTAAGCCAAGATCGCAAGTTCTGCCTATTCGGCACGACATATATATGTATATGCAAAACAACCACTGTGAAAGAATAGAGAAATTCCAAGTGCTTTCGTGACTACTCACATTATCAAGGAACTATGAAAGTAAAGCATCCAAGGAAGGTATATAAGCGGTCTGGCCAACACCTCACTATCAGATCCCACAACGATTAAACACCTGACGTGCGCCAGCCCAACTGGACAGGTCCTTCGCACAACCCACCAACAAACTATTCTACCCAAGAAAATTTAAAAAATTATTATTTGTCCAGTGTATTATTAATTCTTCCCAAATTCTATTAATTATAAATGGATCTAATTTATATAAACCAAAGGAAATATTCATATTATTGTCAAAACTGCTTTTTATGAAACAAGATTCAATTATATTCCTGTCAACCATGGACTTGCTTGATACTACTTTCTCAACTTTTTGAAAATCAATTGGATGGTTAAAATCTCTTACATGAATAAATAGAGCATTGGAATCTTGTCCAGTTCTAATGCTATATTTATGTTGTTTTAATCTTAGTTCGAGATTTTTACCAGTTTGACCGTAATAAACTTTATCGAAAATTTTACAAGGAATCTTACAGACACATCCAACAGCATTTTGGGGGGAATTCTTTATCAAAAGTTTTTTTTACTGTGTCAAGATTTTTGAATACAACTTTAATACTAAATGTCTTAACAAGAGAAGGCATATCAACCATGTTTTCATGGTAAAGGAGAACCAACATATTTTTAGGTGAATAAGGCTGTTGTCCCTTTTTGGATTGTAAAAAGTATTTCTAGCAACTTTAAAAGATTTATCAATTACATTTCTTGGGTATTTTAAATCATTACCTATTTCATAAATTTTGGATATTTCCTCATCTATGAACTCTGGACTACAAATACGTAAAGCTCCGAAAAACACTGATGAGAAAACAGACAGTTTGACTCTATCTTGATGTGAGAATAATAGTGGACATAGGAACAGTTATTAGTAGGTTTTTTGTAAATTTTAAATTTGAATTCATTATTACCCTTAATAATTAAAACATCTAGAAAAGGCAATGAGTTATTTTCTTCAAACTCAACAGTAAAGTTTATAGAATGGGCTAAGCTATTTAATTTACCAAGGAAATGGTGTATATCTACATTTTTGGGCATAAGACACAAAATATCATCAACATATCTGAACCATTTAGCTCTATTAGGGAGGATTGTGTTAAGCAACCTTGTTTCAAAAAATTCCATGTATAGGTTACTAAGAACAGGTGAAAGAGAATTTCCCATTGCCATACCAAACTTCTGAGTGTAAAACTTATCATTAAATACAAATTTTGCATCAAAAATGTAAAGTTTAATAAGTTTAATGATAGTAGGAACTGGCAATGGTAAATCATAGTTAACGAGTTCTTCAGATAAGAAACTTAATAAATCATCAACAGGAACTTTCGTAATCAAGGAAGTAACATCAAAACTAACCATGTTAAAATCATTTAAGTCAGACAAATAGCTTAATTTATCAACTAAGTCTATGTTGTTTTTAACATTAAAGTTAGAAATTTTGCCAACAATAGGGCTCAAAATATCAATATCTATAAACTTTACTGTTGAGTTTGAAGAAAATAACTCATTGCCTTTTCTAGATGTTTTAATTATTAAGGGTAATAATGAATTCAAATTTAAAATTTACAGAAAACCTACAAATAACTGTTCCTATGTCCACTATTATTCTTCGCATCAAGATAGAATCAAACTGTCTGTTTTCTCATAAATGTTTTTGAGAGCTTTACGAATTTGTAGTCCTGAGTTCATAGAAGAGGAGATATCCAAAATTTATGAAATAGGTAATGATTTAAAATACCCAAGAAATGTAATTGATTAATCTTTTAAAGTTGCTAGAAATACTTTTTACAATCCAAAAAGGGACAACTACCCTTATTCAACTAAAAATATGTTGGTTCTCCCTTACCATGAAAACTTGGTTGATATGCCTTCTCTTCTTAAGACTTTTAATATTAAAGTTGTATTCAAAAACCTTGATACAGTAAAAAAACTTTTGATAAAGAATTCCCCCCAAAATGCTGATGGATGTGTCTATAAGATTCCTTGTAAAATTTTCGATAAAGTTTATTACGGTCAAACTGGTAAAAATCTCGAACTAAGATTAAAACAACATAAATATAGCATTAGAATTGGACAAGATTCCAATGCTTTATTTATTCATGTAAGAGATTTTAACCATCCAATTGATTTTCAAAAAGTTGAGAAAGTAGTATCAAGCAAGTCCATGGTCGACAGGAATATAATTGAATCTTGTTTCATAAAAAGCAGTTTTAACAACAATACGAATATTTCCTTTGGTTTATATAAATTAGATCCATTTATAAATAGAATTTGGGAAGAATTTAATAATACACGGGACAAATAATTTTTAAAATTTTCTTGGGTAGAATAGTTTGTTGGTGGGTTGTGCGAAGGACCTGTCCAGTCGGGTCGGCGCGCGTCAGGTGTTTAACTGTTGTGGGATCTGATAGTGAGGTGCCGGCCTGACCCCTTATATAGCTTCCTCGGATGCTTTACTTTCATATTTTCTTGATAATGTGAGTAGTCACGAAAGCGCTTGGAATTTCTCTATTCTTTCAGAGTGGTTGTTTTGCATATTCTAAAATCACCTGTTTACTGTGATCTTGTTATATATATATATATATATATATATATATATATATATATATATATATATATATATATATATATATATATATATGTTGTCTACGTCCGCAGCAGGACTTGAACCTGCAAGCTGTATCAGAGTAACCAGTACTTTACCACGGAACTAGACCGTGGCAAAATACTGGTCGGTCACTCTAATACAGAGTTTGCAGGTTCGAGTCCTGCTGTGGATGTAGAGATAATGTTTGTAAATAATTTCGCCTGTTTGCGAATAGTTAAGCACACACACACACATTATATATATATATATATATATATATATATATATATATATATATATATATAAATATATAATGTGTGTGTGTGTGTGTGTTGCAGTAGGCCTACTGCAAGTACTTCCAAAGGTTTATTGTTCCTGGACAAACAAGATACCAGCACGAGTGCAGAGAACGAAGGAATCAGCAAAATAAAGAATAAAGTGTATACCATAAATTCCCATCACGAAATTTATGTGTAATGTTTACACTGTTTAATAGATTTACCAAATACTGTGAGTTGGCTTGAAAAGTGAGAGAGCATGAGAACTTTCAGTGCTATAGTTTTAGACACACATACTTAGAACAGACTCTGGTATGGTGCAAACCAGCTCAAGGTTTCTGAGGACCTGGAACTCCAGGGTACTCCTACATACGAGGTAGCCTATCCTGGGAACCCTGTGCCTCACCAAGACTTTCAAATCTCCAATACAAATTAGGTGTCACCCAATACTCAAATGGTGAATTCGTTAGAATCAGCAATAATCATTAATGGCATGTAGGAATGTGTGGTTACGTATTAGGGACATTAAACGTAGCATTGCACTTGGCGCAGGCCGGAGTGCTCTTACATTCTTATACAACAGAGCACCGTAGCAAGCCTACTGCCTCTCGCCGAAAGCCCACTGGTCCATTGTCAAGGACCAGTAGGCTTTCGGCAGTGCTGCATTTACTTTTTCACCTGTGTCTCTCCCTGTACATGTGGTCTTCCTTTACTGTACATTTTGCTGATAAGGACTTCGGTTGGGAATCGAAATATAGAGTCCATTTTCACTGCCGTTTTCTTGTCTACTTGTGGTATACTCTTCAACATAGACATCTGTTCAGTATACTGGATCGTCTTGTAAACTAAAATGTTGAGAGAGAACTCACATGTTTACAATAAAGTATATGCTAGATACCTATTGCATATTCTATCAACATGCGTGTGTGTGTATGTGTGTGTGTGTGTGTGTAGTATATCTTATCTCAGTGTTAAATTCTGATGTGTTCTTGACTGGTGTTGTACAGGTAACAGTCTTAATGACCCTCGTGTAGTGACTAGTAATGTGCAGGTAACAGTCTTAATGACCCTCGTGTAGTGACTAGTAATGTGCAGGTAACAGTCTTAATGACCCTCGTGTAGTGACTAGTAATGTGCAGGTAACAGTCTTAATGACCCTCGTGTAGTGACTAGTAATGTGCAGGTAACAGTCTTAATGACCCTCATGTAGTGACTGGTGTACAAGTGACATACGGTCTTAATAACTCTCGTGTATACCATACAATCAAGGTACACACACGTCATGTACCTTCGAAGCTCCTAAAACCAGCAACAACAGCCTCCCAGTCCTGTTCATGGACAACATCAGTAGCAGTTGGGTCAGATTTGCTAAATCAATGTCAGACGGATTCCTGACATCACGTCATGTTTATTAATATGACAGAGTTTACCAATCATTTAGTGACACATGTCAGGTATCCATTGCTATTAACAGACTGATATGAACAACCATATATCAAATATTAAAAATATTGTTTCCAAAGTAATATGTTTCACGTATGTATAAATAGATAAATGAATAAAATAAATATATATATATTATTATTTTTTTTTATCACACTGGCCGATTCCCACCAAGGCAGGGTGGCCCGAAAAAGAAAAACTTTCACCATCATTCACTCCATCACTGTCTTGCCAGAAGGGTGCTTGACACTACAGGTTTTAAACTGCAACATTAACACCCCTTCTCCATATATATATATATATATATATATATATATATATATATATATATATATATATATATATATATATATATATAGGGAAGTACCACCTCTATAGCTGGAATGGGGACCCTCATCCTCAGAGAAGACAATAAACGTACCTAAGGAAAAACTCAAGGTTCTCCCCGGAGCTGTTTGAATATTTTCTTCTCCTACCACCCCCTATATATTTTATATTCTATGTGAACATTTATTAATAAACAGAATACATTTTCAGAATACATTTACAGAAAAAAACAAACATGAATGCAATGGCACAATGTATCAAAGATCATGAATTTCCTCCAGCTCCTCCGAGGCTGGACGCGAGCCAAGTATGCAGCAAGCATTTCCCCTCTGGATGGCTATGCTGAGGCGCTGGAACATGAAAGTGGCTGCCCTTGGGTCCCTGGTGGTGTCGATATATAAATATATATATATATAAATATGTATATATATATATAAATATATATATATATATATATATATATATATATATTTTGAAAAAAAATGATTTTCAAAGAATTTCAGTTAGAATTTAATACTATGAATATTTGCATTCAAAAACCAAATATTTTCTGCAATCGATGCCATATTAATTAATGTATTAATGTATTTATTATTCGTGCATGTAATATTAGTGAATAAATTATTAGTATATAATTATGCATAATTCACCCACAAAAAAATTGTACCAAGTTAGAAATTTAATAATATCAAATCTTTATTTTATATTCCAACTAATCCAGCAAGTTAACTTAAACTTATTTAACCTATTCTAACCTGACTTCATCTGGTCTGACACACCCTAATCTAACCTCATCTAACGTAATGTAACATAGGGTTACGTAAACTAACTTTACTTAACTCAGTTTAACAAGGACGTAAAATTACATAATATATGCTAACCTAACCTAATCAACCTTAATCTAACCTTACTTAAGCAAATCAGACGTAATGTGCGTTATGTAATCTAATCTAACCTAATTTTAACCATTCTAAAATGCATAACTTTGTCACTGTGAAAGCCAAAACCTTATAGCAGACTTCCTTGTACACAAGGCAACAGTACCCTAGTACTACTACAACGACTACTGCTACAACAACAACTACTACTACTGCTATTATTGCTTCTACTATAACTACAACTAGTACAAGCATCGTAGAAGGTGGTCCAGAAGAGAGCTTACTCTGGCTTCCAGTCTCACGCACCGCGTCAATCTTCATGGCTGGGATACTAGACACTGAAACCCAAAACTCACCCCAACAATTTCAACCCAACCAGCCAACCTGCACAGTCTTCCGTTTGGGAATTCAAAGGGTATTACAAGGAATAACCAATGGGTACTTTAAGAATAACTGAAATAACTGAAAAAAATTAATTTAAGGTTGTTAGCAGTAATGATGCCCACGCTGGGAGATAGTGTGACGTCCCTTCACATCACTAAATCAACGAATCTCTGCAAAGCATGGAGAGGATGTCTCCTGACGTCACGAATAAAACGTTCTAACGAGCAAACATTTAATGTCACCAGACATTAACACATCAAACCAACACAACTCGCTACCAAACAAGAAGACAGTATCTCCAAACATATCTAACCAACATAACTCGCTACCAAACAAAAAGACAGTATCTCCAAACATATCTAACCAATAAAACTCGCTGCCAAACAAGAAGACAGTATCTTCAAACATATGTAACCAACATAACTCGCTACTAAACAAGAAGTCAGTATCTCCAAACATACCTAACCAACATAACTCGCCTCCAAACAAGAAGACAGTATCTCCAAACATATGTAACCAACATAACTCGCTACCAAACAAGAAGACAGTATCTCCAAACATACCTAACCAACATAACTCGCCTCCAAACAAGAAGACAGTATCTCCAAACATATCTAACCAACATAACTCGCTACCAAACAAGAAGACAGTATCTCCAAACATATCTAACCAACATAACTCGCTTCCAAACAAGAAGACAGTATCTCCAAACATATCTAACCAACTTAACTCGCTACCAAACAAGAAGACAGTATCTCCAAACATACCTAACCAACATAACTCGCTACCAAACAAGAAGACAGTATCTCCAAACATACCTAACCAACATAACTCGCTACCAAACAAGAAGACAGTATCTCCAAACATACCTAACCAACATAACTCGCCTCCAAACAAGAAGACAGTATCTCCAAACATATCTAACCAACATAACTCGCTACTAAACAAGAAGACAGTATCTCCAAACATATCTAACCAACATAACTCACTTCCAAACAAGAAGACAGTATCTCCAAACATATCTAACCAACATAACTCGCTACCAAACAAGAAGACAGTATCTCCAAACATATCTAACCAACATAACTCGCTACTAAACAAGAAGACAGTATCTCCAAACATATCTAACCAACATAACTCACTTCCAAACAAGAAGACAGTATCTCCAAACATATCTAACTACCAAACAAAAAGATAATATCTCCAGACATTAACCAACGAAATTCTCTACCAGACAAGATGTTTCGTTAATTAACATAGATGCAGCTTATGTGACATTTTATTGTGAAAACGTTTCGCTCTCCAGGAGCTCCTGGAGAGCGAAACGTTGCCCCAATAAAATGCCACAATACTTGCATTCTCTCTCTCTTTACCTAACAACTTGTCGGTAATTCTTCCATTAACACTAAGGACAGGCCGTCACTAAGGACAGGATGCCACTCCCAAACATCACTAACCAACAAAGAAAGAGGAGACATCCCTAGACTTTTCTAACCACACTTGTCCACTCCATAATACACAACCATAAATTCCCACGACTACTCATTCCCCTTCCAAACATTGAATTTTCAGGCTTAAAGCGAGCATTTATCATCCTCCCATTACACGGACTTGTTCCTCACCTACATAAATTCTCTGCTAATTTTCCAGCCCTCATAAATTCTCTTTTTACATCCTGTGTAAGGACAGTTTGTATTCATGTTCCTCTGAATTATTGTTTTATCTTATACACGAGTTTCCATGTTTATTCGCAATATTTATAGGCTAATGACACGGACAGTTACCCTTCAGAGGGCAAGGCAGTCTAAAGTGTGAATTTGAAAGTGATTTCCTATGAGGGGATAGAGCCACTCAATGTAAGGTCACTGAGACCATCCAAACAGAGTTGTGAAAGTAACATCTCGCGCAATTGCAGATATTCGAAGACCGAGTGTATTCGGTCCTGCCCGTTTGGGGTATACCATTTTTGAATGTTGCAATGTTGCATTGGTTGTAAAAAAACGAAATAAGTATTTTTTAAATTTATTATACAAGTAGACAATATAAAAAACATAAATGGAACTTGTTTCTGAACAATTTGTAACCAGTAAAAAAATAGAAATAGGAACTACTTATCAACAATGACACATTGCAATGGGATGCAACTTACAAATGAAATATTCCTGAGTTCCCTGAGAAAGAACAATCATTTCACATCACTAATTTTGCAAATGAAACTTCATGAAACAATTTCTATCCTTCTTTATGCACAGATTTACTTTACATATGGCACAGCAAAATGAGGATGTGACATGATTATTCTTTTTGCTGCAAAACTTGCATGAAAGCAGCTTACCTAGCACTGGCCAGTGACCTAGCTGTTTATCCAGCCTCACACTGTCATCTGGCCTTTCTGCACGTTGGTACTGAAATGCAGATGGGTATTCCACGTTTGACAAAGCGTCATTACTGTCAACCAAAGAAGTACTGGGTGAATCTCGACTTCGTCTCATGCTGGTGCGGTTGACCTTTTGTCCTTTGGATCTTGCAGTGACAGAGATGTCAAGCCTGAATAGCTTCAGTGGTGTGCATGGCATGTTTAGTGACCTACAATCACGACAGTAAAGAAGCCATGCATTCACAACAGCAACATCCAAAACATAAGCAAAGAGCCGCATGTACCAACGCTTTGATTTCATTGGCGTTTTGTAAAGATGGACCAACATGTTACTTTTGTCGATACCTCCCATGTTTGCGTTGTAGTTCTTGATGATGCCTGGGCACTCAAAGTGGTCTTTCTTCTTTGATGCCTTGTCATATCTTTCAATAAGACCCAAAGGATAAACTCCGACATCATTTGTGACTAGAGTCACAACTTTGTTGTCCTTCCATCTTACAAGAAGGATATGATCATTGCTTTGGAAATCAAAATAGCCCCTGGCCACATTATTCTTTTGCATTTCTTTCACAGGCATCAGTTGTGGCTTACCACATCTATTATCACGTATTGTTCCAGTGTACCTGCAGTTATACTTGTCTCTCAGTACCTTGACCAAAGGTAGACTTGAAAAGAAATTATCAGCATAGACTGCTGATGTTTTTCTTTGGTCAAGAGATGCTGCAAGTACAAGAACAATCCTGGAACTCATTGGGAGTTTATTTTCTTCATTTGACAGCTTTATGTGATGGTTCTCAAAAGTTGGGTTACCTTGATACATCAGTATATCATGTATGATTCCATCTTCACTGCTACGACAGAAGAGTTTGAAACCCCACTTGTCTGGTTTGTTTTTGATGTATTGCCTTAGGTTTCCAGCTGTTTTACCCTTGAAAGCAACCATAACTTCATCAACAGACTGCTTGGGTGTAGCTGGAACTTTCAAGCAAGCTTTAGTTAGTCCATTGTAAAGAGGCCTTATTTTGTAGAATCTGTCATTATCCTTCTTTTGTGTGTTATCATTGAAATGAATGGTACGCCTCAGCAACCTAAACCTCTTTGATCCCATGACTTCTGCAACTTGAATTGTCCTACTTGCACTTCTCCAATAGTCCTCAATGGATGGCTGTACAGTGTAACCCATATACAACAGAATACCTATAAACCTAGTCATTTCCTCAGAATCTGTTTGAAAAGTAGTATGTATGTCTTTTTGCCTGGCATACAAATTAGTTTGAAATGTAATGTTGTCTATCATGTCTTGAGTAAAAAAGTCTGTAAAATAATCATATGCACACCTAACTTCAACAGGCTTTTTATGTTCATATTTAGGCAAAGGGTCATTGTGGATGTCCTCATTCTTCCATTTGGTGTCTACTTGAGAAGCAAGATCATCTTGAAGCACTTCTTCATCAGGGTATTCCTCCATAGTAATACGTTTCTTCCTCTTGTTCAATTTTTGTTTTTTTGGTGGTGGCCCAGCTTCCTCCTCCCCATCTGTTGACACCTCTGCATCTGGTGGCAAGAATTCATCCTCACTATCCAGGAAATCCATGTCATCTGAGTCTTGATCTGAGTCAGTATCATCCCAAACACAGACAAATTTCGAGGTAGCCTTGGAGGACTCACCGTAGAACAATTTCTTATTGATCTGGAAGGACAATAAAAACATTCTGTACACACCCAGACCATTACTGAATTCATATATACACTACCAAATTTTATGGAAATATTTATATACCGAAACTTGAAAACTGCACCTAAAAGGGCAGGAACGACTGTGCTTGGTCCTATTTTGTTGCACTTTTTTCATTTGCATGGTGCACTCGTAATATGCTTCACAACGCCTTCATATATATATCAAAATATGGCTAAACTATTCATTTACACACTAGACACACAAATCAGTACTTACCGACATTGTATTGGGTGAAATGCTTCAGTATATAAGGAGCACTATACCGAGAAACACGAGTTTTGGCGCCGGCAAGGTAGAAGTGTTTACATTCTGCTGTCTCGACCAATGGGAAGCGAGCAGCCGCCATCACCGCTCAGCCTGGGCGACTCAGGGAAGGTCTGTGATTGGTCAGAAATAGAGAATGGGAACCTAGATGCGCGGGGGGAGTTGTAGGACGTGCGCAAAAAACCACGTTATGAGGACCGACTACACTCGGTCCTGCCCGGTAAAGGGCATTTTTCAAACGAACGTTCATCACTGAACGCCTGGTTCCGGAGGGTAGGAAGGGAGGTTAGGGTAGGGTAGGTTAGGGTAGGTTAGGTTAGGTTAGGTTAGGTTAGGTTAGGCTAGGTTAGGCTAGATTAGGCTAGGCTAGGTTAGGGTAGGCTAGGTTACGTTAAGTTAGGTTAGGCTAGGTTAGGGTAGGTTAGGTTACGTTAGGTTAGGTTAGGCTAGGCTAGGTTAGGTTAGGCTAGGCTAGATTAAATAGCGTATTGTAGGATAGGGATGGGTAGGGTAGAGCAGGGTTGGGTTGGGTTGGGTTGGGTTGGGTTGGGTTGGGATGGGTTGGGTTGGGTTGGGTTGGGTTGGGTTGGGTTGGGTTGGGTTGGGTTGGTTAGGTTAGGTTAGGTTAGGTTAGATCCATCATGAAACAGGACCATGTTTCCTGACGTGGGTCTTAGTCATATGCTGACACACCACTGGAGCTTTTGGTCGTCTGACTGAAGCCTTCAGCTGGCTTACCCCTCCTTCCCTTTAAAAAATCAATCAATTATCTTCCAAGTGGAAAAGGAGCCTACTGATAAACTTCTAAATTCTTTAGGCTGAGCTAAAGGAAGATCATTTATAAGTGGTCTTTCTCTGATATATATAATCTCTCTCTCCCTTTCTCTCTTTCTCTCTCTCTCTGGTGAGAGACAAGTATGGTCACAAGCGCTGGGGAGACATCACAAGGTTGGTCCAGAACCTGTGCCTTTGTTGTCCTAATTGATGTGCCCAACACTGGCAGCCCTGCTGAGAGAGAGAGAGAGAGAGAGAGAGAGAGAGAGAGAGAGAGAGAGAGAGAGAGAGAGAGAGAGAGAGAGAGAGAGAGAGAGAGAGAGAGAGAGAGAGAGATCCTATTTCTACCCTCACTTCAATATACATTCCACGAGATGGAAGGGTCTTTTAAAAGATTCAATACACAAAACTTGGCTCTGGGAGATACTCTCTCGGTCACCTCAGGATGGGACACCTGGCTTGTGGCTTAACCGAGGGACCCGGGTTCGATCCCCGGACGAAGGGAAACGTCGGGCTTGTTTACATCTCTGGCCCGTGTGCCCAGCAGTTAAATAGGAATCTTGGTGTTAGCAGACTGCTGTGGATTGCACTCTGGGGAAGATGATCAAAGGACCCAAGTGTAGATAAGACAGTTATCCTGGGTTATTCTGGGTTATCTGCTAGGCCTTCAGCCTGTCGTATCCTGGAGCTTCAGGAGTCATTTCCATATCAACTTTATTTTTTACCCAGCCTACTGAAAATCCTAGGTTTGGATAGGGAATTGTAATCACTGCAGTAGGCCCACACTAGGCAGGGCCTACTCACACCTCATGCTTACACATATACTTGTCAGTGGGTTCATGCTAGGCCTACTCACGGCCATCTATGCTCCGTGTCTATCTCTGTTTCAAAGCTACTCAAAGTACACACAGCTAAATCTTAATGCCTTAGATGATCCATTTCACTGGCTCTCTCGTCCACCCTGTGAGAAATTAAGAAAGGTGTTTCTCTCAGAAAGATGATCCCTTTCAGAAGCATAGTTCCTCTCAGTGAGAAGATCCCCTCAAGAAGCATAATTCCTCTCAGTGAGAAGATCCCCCCAAGAAGCATAATTCCTCTCAGTAAGAAGATCCCCTCAAGAAGCATAGTTCCTCTCAGTGAGAAGATCCCCTCAAGAAGCATAATTCCTCTCAGTAAGAAGATCCCCTCAAGAAGCATAGTTCCTCTCAGTAAGAAGATCCCCTCAAGAAGCATAGTTCCTCTCAGTGAGAAGATCCCCTCTAGAAGCATAATTCCTCTCAGTAAGAAGATCCCCTCAAGAAGCATAGTTCCTCTCAGTAAGAAGATCTCTTCAAGAAGTAATACAAAAACAACTTCTTGACCTCTGATTTTGCTAATAAGATACATGAGCAACTGCAAAAAATATTGCCTCAGTGGCTGGCTGCAAGAATTATGGCAGCTATAATCCACGTAGATCACCTGGCACGGGGGAAAAACTTGTGGGATCAGACACCTTCTCCAACACAAGACAGATAACAGCTCCTGGGACCAATATTGTGGCTATCTAGCTCTTCTCCTGTCTAGATAGCTGAGATTTCAAGCCCCACCGAGAGAAATAGAGAACAAAATAAACAGAATAAACAACACGAAACAAAATAAACAGAATAAAGTGACTGGAACAATACACATATAACCTGGACATAGGAGAGAGGAGCTTCGATCCAACTATTTACAAAGTCACAAGGAGAGGGAAGGGACCAGGAGAGGAAGAAAAAGAAGTGGCTGTTGGAAAGCTGACAGAGAGCTCACCTTAGACACATCTGTACTTCTCATCAACATACACCTTTGTATCACCATAGTGAAGCACTCATACGCCCTTTCACGTTTCATACAAATTGCGTATTGCCGAAAATAACAATAACGCACGTAGTGGAACATGCTTTTACTGGGACGACGTTTCGCTGAGTGTAGAGTTTTGCGATAAACACTGAGAAATGTAAATAGAAAGGGGAAAGAAATAAGGAATAAGCGAGTCAGTGATGAGACTCATTGAATAACGTCTTGAGAGAATAATGAAGAAGAAGCCTATTGTGTCAGGGAACACACTGTTCTGATTATCTGTCCTTTCTCCTGTTTACAAATAGTTTTGGCAATGAGTTCTGAGTGTCTTGTAGCCAAAACATTCATCTTTTCTTCCTGGACACTTCTGATT
The DNA here is from genome assembly GCF_038502225.1 of Cherax quadricarinatus. Classification (NCBI taxonomy): domain Eukaryota; kingdom Metazoa; phylum Arthropoda; class Malacostraca; order Decapoda; family Parastacidae; genus Cherax; species Cherax quadricarinatus. The sequence continues at coordinate 10,310,122 of NC_091379.1, forward strand.
GCCTAACATATCTCCTGGTAACAAAACATTCACATCTTCTATCTAGACACTTCTAATTATCTAACATCTCTCGTACAAGTTATCATAAATTTTATCTCCTGTTTAGGTTTCTTTAGTCGAGTACAGAGGAGTTTGTAGAAGCAGTAGTGAAGACGATGTAATCAGTCCATCAGCCTTCTACAAACTCCTCTGTACTCGACCGAAAAAGCCTACTGTGTAGGCCAGACATGATACTGATACACCCTAAAAACTGAGATTCAACACATGTTTTGAATCTCAATGTTTTCGTATTTACACTGTCAAGTTTACTAACGCATCCTGAGATCCTTTTGCAACACGATGGCCCTCATTTCCCACCTTCTCTACCAATGTTTTTATTAACACTGGCAACTTTACTAACGCACCCTGAAAGCCTTCTGCAACACAATGGCCCTGAAAGCCTTCTGCAACACAATGCCCTGAAAGCCTTCTGCAACACGATGGCCCTGAAAGCCTTCTGCAAACACGATGGCCCTGAAAGCCTTCTGCAACACAATGGCCCTGAAAGCCTTCTGCAACACGATGGCCCTGAAAGCCTTCTGCAACACGATGGCCCTGAAAACCTTCTGCAAACACGATGGCCCTCATTTCCCACCTTCTCTCTTGTGTATTGCACCCTCGTGATTGAACGATATTTCAATTAGTTTTGGGTGATTGGTTTCCAGTCAGGCGACTGGTTCCTCGGGGGTTTTAGTAGCCAGTCGACAGCCAGTCGACAGCAGGAAGTACACAGACAAATCCTGTGGTCTTTGGACCTGAGTAATACGGTCTATCGACCCATTTTCTTCCTTGTGATGTCCCCGTCACCAGCAGCCTCACAGGTCTGAGACCGAACTATAGGTAATAGACGGAGGATCGAGTCTACATGCTGCTACACTGCGAAAAAATATGTGATCTATACCTTCTGGCATTTGCATTTTTTCCGACAATTTGTTAATTATGCGTTAAAGAGCGAAAGATTCTGAAACGTTTATGTATTAAACGGAAATAATTTTGTTGCTAAAGTCTCCAGTTCTTTCAGCCAGAATTTAATTAATCTTTGTTTAAAGTGAAGGATTTTAGTTGCCAGGGAGGATTACGTGTGTGTGTGTGTGTGTGTGTGTGTGTGTGTGTGTGTGTGTGTGTGTGTGTGTGTGTGTGTGTGTGCGTGCTCACCTAATTGGGGTTGCAGGGGTCGAGACTCAGCTCCTGGCCCCGCCTAAGATTCATGCTAACAACATTTGGTGTTCCAAGGCGGTCACCCATCCAAGTACTAACTAAATCCAGCGTTACTTAACTTCGCTGATCGGACGAGAAGCGGCGCGTTCAGCGTGGTATGGCCGGTGTGTGTGTGTGTGTGTGTGTGTGTGTGTGTGTGTGTGTGTGTGTGTGTGTGTGTGTGTGTGTGTGTGTGTGTGCGCGTGTGTTAACCAAGACTACCTTCCCAAAAATCTCAGGCTGTTCTGGCTTTTCAGTTATTGAGTCATAAATTGTCTTGTATAGTGAGTGTAAGAGGAAAATTGACCACACACACAACACAACACACTCTTGCTTCCCCTAAAATGAGTAATTTATATTCATGATACAACGTTATCAGATACCAGCATCTCACGTCGACACTGCCAGCGTCTACACCTCAAGTTTGTGGCTTACAACACACACACACACACACACACACACACACACACACACACAGTGGAATAGTCTAGCAAGTGATGTAGTGGAGGCAGGAACCATACATAGATTTTAGATGAGGTATGACAAAGCTCAGGGAGCAGAGAGTGAGAGGACCTAGTAGCGATCAGTGAAGAGGCGGGGCTAGAAGCCAAGTCTCGACCCCTGCAACCACAATTAGGTGAGTACACACATGCACATATATAGAGTGTACGAGGCAGGTGTGTACGGAACCTTGTAAATGATATATTCACTGGAAGGTGTGTCTACTTCTAAAACGGAACTTGACAAAGTAACCTTTCTAGGACTTCTGATGCTAAAATCGGTCAGGTCAGGGATGAGGTCTGTGGTAGAGCTATGCTGTAGGACTCTGTTACTGTAGAGCTATATTGCTGTAAAGCTCTATTTCATAGCAATGATGTTCTTGGACTATGCTGTAAAGCTTTGTTCTATGGCTGTTCCGGAGCTCTGCTGAGCAGTAGTTCAATACAACTTTGTTGTAAAGCTGTGTTGCCTGCAGAGCTATGCTGTAGAACTGTGCTGTTAAACTACTTTGTCGAAGGACCCTCTTGCAGAGCAATGCTGTTGCACAGCTATGTTGCAGAACTGTTGTAGAACAATGTGCAGAGGCATGAACTCGCCGTGAAAACAGTGTTAAAGAACTCTGCTGTGCAGCTATGCTACACGGCACAGTCGTGCTGTGTGTGGCTGCATCTGACTGTAAACACTCCCCCCGCAGTCAGCCAATGTTATAATGTGCATGATATAGTCCTCAAAAAGACGGTCGGGGTTGTTACCCTGGTATCATCAACACCCTTTAGCTATCTAGTATTTTCAACACCCAATTTAGAATTATCTGCACAGTATCTGCACAGTATCTGCACAGTATCTGCACAGTATCTGCACAGTATCTCCATGCTGCTACTACACTCAAGTCACCACCCTCAAGATTAGCGAGTATTCACGACGGGGTAATTTAGCAAGAGATACAAACCTTGAGGTACTCTGCTCTCCCAATTAGCAACATTCAGATTTCTGCATTAATGGGAAGTTGATAATGTCAGGTGTGTGTTTTGTAAATTAATGCTCCATAAATGTGATAAATGTATTTATGCCGTTAATGTAGAGATTTACATCACAGTAGTGTGGAAAATACGAAGGTCTTGAGGGCAAGAATGCACTGGGTTTATGTTTAGCTCTGTGCACAGCTCTACAGAGGGGGAAACGATGTCTCTATACTCGTTTAGCATCGTGCTTTTCCCTCACTAATGTTGGCAGGACGACAATGTTAGCAGGACGACAATGTTGGCAGGACGACAATGTTGGCAGGACGACAATATTGGCAGGACGACAATGTTAGCACGACGACAATGTTGGCAGGACTACAGTGTTGGCAGGACGACAATGTTAGCAGGACGACAATGTTGGCAGGACGACAATATTGGCAGGACGACAATATTGGCAGGACGACAATATTGGCAGGACGACAATGTTGGCAGGACGACAATATTGGCAGGACGACAATGTTGGCAGGACGACAATATTGGCAGGACGACAATGTTAGCAGGACGACAATGTTGGCAGGACTACAGTGTTGGCAGGACGACAATGTTGGCAGGACTACAGTGTTGGCAGGACGACAATGTTGGCAGGACTACAGTGTTGGCAGGACGACAATATTAGCAGGACGACAATGTTGGCAGGACGACAATGTTAGCAGGACGGCAATGTTGGCAGGACTACAGTGTTGGCAGGACGACAATATTGGCAGGACGACAATATTGGCAGGACGACAATGTTGGCAGGACGACAATGTTAGCAGGACGACAATGTTGGCAGGACTACAGTGTTGGCAGGACGACAATGTTAGCAGGACGGCAATGTTGGCAGGACGACAATATTGGCAGGACGACAATGTTGGCAGGACGACAATGCTGGCAGGACGACAATATTGGCAGGACGACAATGTTGGCAGGACGACAATATTGGCAGGACGACAATGTTAGCAGGACGACAATGTTGGCAGGACTACAGTGTTGACAGGACGACAATGTTAGCAGGACGACAATGTTGGCAGGACGACAATATTGCCAGGACGACAATATTGGCAGGACGACAATGTTGGCAGGACGACAATGTTAGCAGGACGACAATGTTGGCAGGACTACAGTGTCGGCAGGACGACAATGTTAGCAGGACGGCAATGTTGGCAGGACGACAATATTGGCAGGACGACAATGTTGGCAGGACGACAATGTTGGCAGGACGACAATATTGGCAGGACGACAATATTGGCAGGACAACAATATTGGCAGGACGACAATGTTGGCAGGACGACAATATTGGCAGGACGACAATATTGGCAGGACGACAATGTTGGCAGGACGACAATGTTGGCAGGACGACAATATTGGCAGGACGACAATGTTGGCAGGACGACAATATTGGCAGGACGACAATGTTGGCAGGACGACAATGTTGGCAGGACGACAATGTTGGCAGGACGACAATGTTGGCAGGACGACAATATTGGCAGGACGACAATATTGGCAGGACGACAATGTTGGCAGGACGACAATGTTGGCAGGACGACAATGTTGGCAGGACGACAATATTGGCAGGACGACAATATTGGCAGGACGACAATGTTGGCAGGATGACAATATTGGCAGGACGACAATATTGGCAGGACGACAATGTTGGCAGGACGACAATGTTAGCAGGACGACAATGTTGGCAGGACTACAGTGTTGGCAGGACGACAATGTTAGCAGGACGACAATGTTGGCAGGACTACAGTGTTGGCAGGACGACAATGTTAGCAGGACGACAATGTTGGCAGGACGACAATGTTGGCAGGATGACAATGTTGGCAGGACGACAGTGTGACATACGTTCATGGTGGCGTAACCTGACAATACGCATTCCTTTACTAAACTAAAGGCCATGACACTTTTAAAAGGCTTCACTGATCTTAACGCCTTTTTCTCGAGTTTTCCGATAAAATGTTGATACAAATTTCAGACCATCATCTACATTTTTTAGCCCCCCCCCCCCAAAAAAAAGAAAACAAATTTGAAGATAGTTACTGCAATACAGAGATACAAAAAATAAATATTAATTAAAATTGCATAGAAACACAAACAAGCAGCGCAACACAAGAAAAAAGAAATAGTGAAACAGGAGGAAAAAGAAGCAAACAAACTTTCCAGAAGAAAGAAAAGGTAACAAACAACTAAACACAAATGGTACAGTAACACAAACAACTAGACACAAAGGGTACAGTAACACAAACAACTAGACACAAAGGGTACAGTAACACAAACAACTAAACACAAAGGGTACAGTAACACAAACAACTAAACACAAAGGGTACAGTAACACAAACAACTAAACACAAAGGGTACAGTAACACAAACAACTAAACACAAAGGGTACAGTAACACAAACAACTAGACACAAAGGGTACAGTAACACAAACAACTAAACACAAATGGTACAGTAACACAAACAACTAGACACAAAGGGTACAGTAACACAAACAACTAAACACAAAGGGTACAGTAACACAAACAACTAGACACAAAGGGTACAGTAACACAAACAACTAAACACAAAGGGTACAGTAACACAAACAACTAGACACAAAGGGTACAGCAACACAAACAACTAGACACAAAGGGTACAGTAACACAAACAACTAGACACAAAGCGTACAGTAGCACAAACAACTAGACACAAAGGGTACAGTAACACAAACAACTAGACACAAAGGGTACAGTAACACAAACAACTAGACACAAAGGGTACAGTAACACAAACAACTAAACACAAATGGTACAGTAACACAAACAACTAAACACAAAGGGTACAGTAACACAAACAACTAAACACAAAGGGTACAGTAACACAAACAACTAAACACAAAGGGTACAGTAACACAAACAACTAGACACAAAGGGTACAGTAACACAAACAACTAGACACAAAGGGTACAGTAACACAAACAACTAGACACAAAGGGTACAGTAACACAAACAACTAAACACAAATGGTACAGTAACACAAACAACTAAACACAAAGGGTACAGTAACACAAACAACTAAACACAAATGGTACAGTAACACAAACATCTAAACACAAATGGTACAGTAACACAAACAACTAGACACAAAGGGTACAGTAACACAAACAACTAAACACAAATGGTACAGTAACACAAACAACTAGACACAAAGGGTACAGTAACACAAACAACTAAACACAAATGGTACAGTAACACAAACAACTAGACACAAAGGGTACAGTAACAAACAACTAAACACAAAGGGCACAGTAACATAAACAACTAGACACAAAGGGTACAGTAACACAAACAACTAGACACAAAGGGTACAGTAGCACAAACAACTAGACACAAAGGGTACAGTAACACAAACAACTAGACACAAAGGGTACAGTAACACAAACAACTAGACACAAAGGGTACAGTAACACAAACAACTAGACACAAAGGGTACAGTAACACAAACAACTAGACACAAAGGGTACAGTAACACAAACAACTAGACACAAAGGGTACAGTAACACAAACAACTAGACACAAAGGGTACAGTAACACAAACAACTAGACACAAAGGGTACAGTAACACAAACAACTAGACACAAAGGGTACAGTAACACAACTAGACACAAAGGGTACAGTAACACAAACAACTAGACACAAAGGGTACAGTAACACAAACAACTAGACACAAAGGGTACAGTAACACAAACAACTAAACACAAAGGGTACAGTAACACAAACAACTAGACACAAAGGGTACAGTAACACAAACAACTAGACACAAAGGGTACAGTAACACAAACAACTAGACACAAAGGGTACAGTAACACAAACAACTAGACACAAAGGGTACAGTAACACAACTAGACACAAAGGGTACAGTCACATAAACAACTAGACACAAAGGGTACAGTAACACAAAAACTAGACACAAAGGGTACAGTAACACAAACAACTAGACACAAAGGGTACAGTAACACAAACAACTAAACACAAAGGGTACAGTAACAAACAACTAGACACAAAGGGTACAGTAACACAAACAACTAGACACAAAGGGTACAGTAACACAAACAACTAGAGACAAAGGGTACAGTAACACAAACAACTAGAGACAAAGGGTACAGTAACACAAACAACTAGAGACAAAGGGTACAGTAACACAAACAACTAGACACAAAGGGTACAGTAACACAAACAACTAGACACAAAGGGTACAGTAGACACAAAGGGTACACAAACAACTAGACACAAAGGGTACAGTAACAAACAACTAGACACAAAGGGTACAGTAACACAAACAACTAGACACAAAGGGTACAGTAACACAAACAACTAGACACAAAGGGTACAGTAACACAAACAACTAGACACAAAGGGTACAGTAACACAAACAACTAGACACAAAGGGTACAGTAACACAAACAACTAGACACAAAGGGTACAGTAACACAAACAACTAAACACAAAGGGTACAGTAACACAAACAACTAGACACAAAGGGTACAGTAACACAAACAACTAGACACAAAGGGTACAGTAACACAAACAACTAGACACAAAGGGTACAGTAACACAAACAACTAGACACAAAGGGTACAGTAACACAACTAGACACAAAGGGTACAGTAACATAAACAACTAGACACAAAGGGTACAGTAACAAACTAGACACAAAGGGTACAGTAACACAAACAACTAGACACAAAGGGTACAGTAACACAAACAACTAAACACAAAGGGTACAGTAACAAACAACTAGACACAAAGGGTACAGTAACACAAACAACTAGACACAAAGGGTACAGTAACACAAACAACTAGAAACAAAGGGTACAGTAACACAAACAACTAGAGACAAAGGGTACAGTAACACAAACAACTAGAGACAAAGGGTACAGTAACACAAACAACTAGACACAAAGGGTACAGTAACACAAACAACTAGACACAAAGGGTACAGTAACACAAACAACTAGACACAAAGGGTACAGTAACAAACAACTAGACACAAAGGGTACAGTAACACAAACAACTAGACACAAAGGGTACAGTAACACAAACAACTAGACACAAAGGGTACAGTAACATAAACAACTAGACACAAAGGGTACAGTAACAAACTAGACACAAAGGGTACAGTAACACAAACAACTAAACACAAAGGGTACAGTAACAAACAACTAGACACAAAGGGTACAGTAACACAAACAACTAGAGACAAAGGGTACAGTAACACAAACAACTGGACACAAATTGTACAGTAACACAGACAAAAGGGTACAGTAACACAAACAACTAGACACAAAGGGTACAGTAACACAGACACAAAGGGTACAGTAACACAAACAACTAGACACAAAGGGTACAGTAACAAACAACTAAACACAAAGGGTACAGTAACACAAACAACTAGACACAAAGGGTACAGTAACACAAACTAAACACAAAGGGTACAGTAACAAACAACTGAACACAAAGGGTACAGAAACACAAACAACTAGACACAAAGGGTACAGTAACATAAACAACTAGACACAAAGGGTACAGTAACAAACAACTAAACACAAAGGGTACAGTAACACAAACAACTCAGAAGAAGAAAACAGTAACACACAAACAGTTCAACAGACACAGTAACACAGCTCAAAACCCGGGAACAAACACAGAAACACTTCAACATACACGACAACACAAACAGCTTAAAACAAATACCTCAAACACTACACACAAACAATTCAACAAAAACAACATAAACAGCTCAAAAAATGGAAACGGTAACACAAAGACAAAGCAACACAAACCACTCAAAACAAGAACACAACACAAACACTTCAACAGGGAAAAAAATATTTTTGAAATGGCATAAATTTTAGACACATTCACGTAAAGGAAAAATATTTAAGATATCGCAGCGATTTTTTCCCAACAATTATTCCGTGTGGGTTTAGCGCCATTTTTTCTAGGAATATACAAAAAAAAATCTCCAACTGCACGTTGTGCCCTGAAACATGTTAATTGTATATACCTTTTCCTCACCATTTACACTTTTTTTCCCTATAGCCTTTTGTGAATATATTTAATGCAAACTTACATATAATTTAAATGCAAGACTATACATACCTTAAAATAAAATTATATATACCTTTAAACTAAATTTTGTATACCTTAAATACAAAACTATATATTTTTTTTTTCAACAGACCGGCTGCATCCCACCGAGGCAGGGTGGCCCGAAAGGAAAACGAAAGTTTCTCTTTTTACATTTAGTAATATATACAGGAGAAGGGGTTACTAGCCCCTTGCTCCCGGCATTTTAGTCGCCTCTTACAACACGCATGGCTTACGGAGGAAGAATTTTGTTCCACTTCCCCATGGAGATAAGAGGAAATAAACAAGAACAAGAACTAGAAAGAAAATAGAAAACCCAGAGGGGTGTGTATATATGTGCTTGTACATGCATGTGTAGTGTGACCTAAGTGTAAGTAGAAGTAGCAAGACGTACCTGAAATTATGCATGTGTATGAGACAGAAATAAGACACCAGCAATCCTACCATCATGTAAAACAATTACAGGCTTTTGTTCTCACTACACAAGGGACCTAAATTACTGGGAACGGTTGAAGTCCCTTGATTTGTATTCCCTGGAAAGCAGGCGAGAGAGATACATGATAACATACACTTGGAAAATCCTAGAGGGATTAGTACCAAACTTGCACACGAAAATCACTCCCTATGAAAGCAAAAGACTCGGCAGGAGATGCAACATTCCCCCAATGAAAAGCAGGGGCGCCACGAGTACAATGAGAGACAACACAATAAGTGTTAGGGGCCCAAGACTGTTCAACTGTCTCCCAGCATACATAAGGGGATTATCAATAGATCCCTGGATGTCAAGAAGGCGCTGGACAGACACCTAAAGTCAGTACCTGACCAGCCAGGCTATGGTTCGTACGTCAGTTTGCGTGCTGCCAGCAGTAACATCCTGGTTGATCAGACACTAATCCACCAAGAGGCCTGGTCTCAGACCGAGCTGCGGGGGTGTTGACCCCAGAAACCCTCTCCAGGTATACTAAGCTAGTATATATATATATATATATATATATATATATATATATATATATATATATATCGGTGTATATACAAGGAGATATTACTTAAATCCTTATTTTAGGGATTAAAGTGTTCTTGGTTGGTTGTGTACAGGTTACAGTCTTAATGACTTTAAACCCAATAAATCGACTATTTTCCCACTAGTAAGTTTATTTAGGTACAGGAAAACATTAGTACAAATATCATACATAGTGTAAATTATCCAGGATAATCCCAAAAAAATTCAGACGAAGTGACTTATTCAAGTCTTTGACTTGATTTATTCCCATTGGGATCCTTAACTTCCTTCCATTGGGGTCTTGGACTTATTTCCACTGGTCAGGAAGCAAAGTGTTCCAGCCATAAAAAAGTGACATCTGAAATCAAACTTAAAATACCATAAAAAAAATCTGACTTGACTAAAATAATTTAGCGGGTATCAGGCTGAATTATCTCAGTGGTACCAAAAAAAAAATGTTTCATTTCCTTACACACCTCCCGGAATTTCTTTCTCTTTGCCTGCACAAGCGGTAACAACGTTTATTTTTAGCCTAAAGATCTCCAGTACACTGAGGTCTGGCGCTGGCGTCAACTCCAGCGGAGTTCGACGCTTTGTAAACACCAGCCTCATGCTAACACTGGCTGGAAACTGGAGGGCAATGGGATATATATACACCGAGGGGGAGTAAACTCAGTGTGCGTACACTACACTCAGTTTACTTCAATCCTTGTCTTAGGGATTTAAGGTAGGGATGGGAGGATGCTAAAATTTCGCCCAATACCAATACTTTAGCAGATTACGACTCAAGAAATCGTAATGACACGATTGCAAACAAACCATACCCCCGGCCGGGGGTATGGTTTGTTTGCAATCGTGTCATTACGATTTCTTGAGTCATGAGATTAAGACACATGTGCAACATCTGGGTATCTTTATTGTAGACGTTTCGCCATCCAGTGGCTTTATCAATACAAATTCTAGGACATAACTTGAAGACAGTAGAACTATGTACAGAAGATGAGGTAATCAGTCCCTCAACCTAGGAGTAGGTGCGAAGAGCACCATAGTCGTGGAGATTCTGAATCTCCACGACTATGGTGCTCGGCAGTGAAGGGACTTGAGCTAGAGTTCGTCACGGCCACGCTAGCTGGAGATTCGTCTGTAAAAACTTGCATTTGTGGTCACAGAGGTGCCTGTGCTAACTTTCCTATGGTGTAGAAATATACCTAGTTGGATGAATCTTATTGTGGCTAGCTGGTCTAGTGGCTAACGCGACGGGCTGGAGTTTTGAGACTCTATGACCGCGGGTTCTATCCCGGCCGGGGGTATAGTTTACTTTAGCAGATCTCTAAACTAAGGTGTCCTTGACTGGTGGATCAAGAGCCCTTCACCGGCATCAAGGCAGCCTTGAATGGCTACGCTAATGATGTTCTCTTTGGAATGATTTTTCTTTGCTAACAATTACCGTGATTGGTCTAAATGTGTTGCCTTAATCAGCCTTATTTTTGGGGGACCTAAATTCTTGTGTCGATTGGAAAGACAAATGAAGTCATTACCTTTTTGGGAAATTAATGAACCGTTCAGGTTATGGAGGAGCCTAGTCTCTGGTTATGGAGGAGCCTAGTCTCTGGTTATGGAGGAGCCTAGTCTCTGGTTATGGAGGAGCCTAGTCTCTGGTTATGGAGGAGCCTAGTCTCTGGTTATGGAGGAGCCTAGTCTCTGGTTATGGAGGAGCCTAGTCTCTGGTTACGGAGGAGCCTAGTCTCTGGTTACGGAGGAGCCTAGTCTCTGGTTATGGAGGAGCCTAGTCTCTGGTTATGGAGGAGCCTAGTCTCTGGTTATGGAGGAGCCTAGTCTCTGGTTACGGAGGACTTTAGTCTCTGGTTATGGAGGAGCCCAGTCTCTGGTTATAGAGCCCAGTCTCTGGTTATAGAGGAGCGTAGCCTCTGGAAATAAAGGAGCCTAGCCTCTGGAAATGAAAGAGCCGAGCCTCTGGAAATAAAGGAGGCTAGCCTGGAAATAAAGGAGCCGAGCCTTTGGAAATGAAGGAGCCTAGCCTCTGGAAATACAGTAATCTAGCTTCCGGAGTAGAAACGAATCATATAGTCGGTCCATCCACTTCCCTGGTGTCCAGACCCTCGGGGATATACTAAGCGTTATCCTGATACCAGTGACAAGCTTACGAGTCCAGGAAATGACGCTGTTGTTGCCTTCTTTAAACTACTCTGGATTCCACCTCCTCTTCCCGTGTAAGAAACCATCCGGTAATTCAAGACTTTCACACGGCGGATATTAAAATTCGATTAACAAGTTACTCCATAGTATAAACAGGAATATAGACAGGAAATAAAGATTTTAAATATGATAATGGTGCATATTACCGAGAAGTTGATATGTAAGACACCTGTGTAACAGTTACCTTTATTCAGTTTAACACTTTTTGGATCATGTCAATGGAAATGTTTCTTTCGTTTTTAATGGGAACGTTTCGGCCAGTTTTTTGTTTGACCCCTATCACTTTTTTGGATTTTTTTTAATACCACAAACACCTAATGTTGCAATTTTTTCGTTAAACTCAAAAAAATAACATATTGCTTTCGGTAATTTAATCTGGCTTTTTTTTAATGTTTAAGCTAAACCTGTGTGGGTCATTGAGCAAAATTACAGGATTAGGCTCAATCCTCCGTACGCAAACAGCTGCAAATATCCATCTTCGTTGACTCTAAAACCAGCATCGCGATATCTACCATGAGTGTGTTCCGGGGGGGTCAACGCCCCCCGCGGACCGATCCCACACCAGGTGGTACATAATAATTTTATTTCTACAATTACAATAATTATACACATGTGCAACATCTGGTATCCTTATTTGTAGACGTTTCGCCCTCCAGCATTATTAAAAGTATTGCGTTGACGAAGCCACTGGATGGAGAAACGTCTACAGAGATACACAGATGTTGCATGTGTCTAATTCTACACCCAGACCAAGTGCGTATGTTGTGGTCCACCTCCTGGACCACTGTCAGTGGTCCAGGATGGACCCCAGATGTAAATGTGAGGTTTCTCTCCTGACTGTGGTTTCTTAGGGATATTTAGTCTCTGATCTGATCTTAGCTCATATCTCCTCTCTAATATCCTCTTATATCTCCTCTTATTTATGCTCTCATATTTCCTCTTATATCTCCTCTTATATCTCCTCTCATATCTCCTCTCATATCTCCTCTCGTATCTCCTCTCGTATCTCCTCTCGTATCTCCTCTCGTATCTCCTCTCGTATCTCCTCTCGTATCTCCTCTCGTATCTCCTCTCGTATCTCCTCTCGTATCTCCTCTCGTATCTCCTCTCGTATCTCCTCTCATATCTCCTCTCATATCTCCTCTCATATCTCCTCTCATATCTCCTCTCATATATCTTATCTTTTTTTTTTTTCCACAAATCAATTTTGCAGGCTAAGAATTGTTATTCTACCTCCCTCCCTCCCACCCTCTCTCTCTCTCTCTCTCTCTCTCTCTCTCTCTCCTTCCCATGAATGGAAGATCAAACACATCACTAAAGATCGACCTTCCACAGTGGGTAGAACCTCAGAGCTCAGCAGTGGAAGGTGGATGTGAATGGCTTTGAACCTCCAGTGAACCTCCAGCGATCTGGTCCACCATTCAACACTGAGATGGGATGCAGCTCTCTGCTCGATGAATGCCACCGAACACACCACACAAAAAAAGTGACAGACGGCGTATATTTTGATGAAGAGAAAACATGACAGAGGCGTATATTTTGATGAAGAGAAAACATGACAGAGGCGTATATTTTGATGAAGAGAAAACATGACAGAGGCGTATATTTTGATGAGGAGAAAACATGACAGAGGCGTATATTTTGATGAGGAGAAACAATGACAGAGGCGTATATTTTGATGACGAGAAAACATGACAGAGGCGTATATTTTGATGACGAGAAAACATGACAGAGGCGTATATTTTGATGAAGAGAAAACATGACAGAGGCGTATATTTTGATGAGGAAAAAACATGACAGAGGCGTATATTTTGATGAAGAGAAAACATGACAGAGGCGTATATTTTGATGAAGAGAAAACATGACAGAGGCGTATATTTTGATAAAGAGAAAACATGACAGAGGCGTATATTTTGATGACGAGAAAACATGACAGAGGCGTATATTTTGATGACGAGAAAACATGACAGAGGCGTATATTTTGATAAAGAGAAAACATGACAGAGGCGTATATTTTGATGACGAGAAAACATGACAGAGGCGTATATTTTGATGACGAGAAAACATGACAGAGGCGTATATTTTGATGACGAGAAAACATGACAGAGGCATATATTTTGATGACGAGAAAACATGACAGACGACGTATATTTTGATGAAGAGAAAACATGACAGAGGCGTATATTTTGATGACGAGAAAACATGACAGAGGCGTATATTTTGATGAAGAGAAAACATGACAGAGGCGTATATTTTGATGACGAGAAAACATGACAGAGGCGTATATTTTGATGAAGAGAAAACATGACAGACGACGTATATTTTGATGAAGAGAAAACATGGCAGACGACGTATATTTTGATGAGGAGAAACAATGACAGACGACGTATATTTTGATGAGAAAAAAATTGACAGAGCGGACGTATATTTTGATGAAGAGAAAAAATAATTGAAAAATCACTGAAAACAACTGTAATAACTAGTGAAAAAATCACTAAAAAAACCCTGAGGATCGCTGAAAATTCACTGGAGAAAAGCGAAACTGAAAATGAGTTACAATTCACCGATAATCCCTGAAAGTCCCTGAAAATATCCTGAATATCATTGAAAATTACTGATAATCACTGAAAATTTCATAAAGTTCACTGAAAGTCACTGATAACCGCTGAACATTGACGAAAATTCCCCGAAAATAAAACTCAAAATTGACGAAAATTCCCTGAAAACAAAATTGAAATTTCATGAAAAATCCCTAAAAAATCCAGAATTTCATGAAAAATCCTAAAAAATCCAAAATTTCATGAAAAATCCCTAAAAAATAAAAAAATTAATGAAAAATCCCTAAAAAATCCAAAATTTCATGAAAAATCCTAAAAAATCCAAAATTTCATGAAAAATCCCTAAAAAATAAAAAAAATCATAAAAAATCCCTAAAAAATCCAAAATTTCATGAAAAATCCCTAAAAAAAATAAAAAAATCATTAAAAAAATTACTGAAAACTCCCTGAAGTTAAGTGAAAATCACCAAAAATTTCACTGAAAACCTGAGCTCCACAGGAATATAGATTTCTGAATTTTTTTTTTCTCCCTCTTTGACTCAGGATTAGTATTTGGTATGCAAATTTGGAGTCAAAAAAGATTTAATGACCAGCGTCAATGGCAGTCAAATATTGGAATCTCGTTTCGACGAGAATTTGAGGCCAGGAAAGAACTACACAAAATTGTTACAAATTGTATTATGCGGGAGGTTACTGTATTGTACTGTATCTAATGTATGTGTGTGTGTGTGTGTGTGTGTGTGTGTGTGTGTGTGTGTGTGTGTGTGTGTGTGTGTGTGTGTGTGTCTGTGTGTGTGTGTGTGTGTGTGTGTGTGTGTGTGTGTGTGTCTGTGTGTGTGTGTGTGTGTGTGTGTGTGTGTGTGTGTGTGTGTGTGTGTGTACTCACCTAGTTGTACTCACCTAGTTGAGGTTGCGGGGGTCGAGTCCGAGCTCCTGGCCCCGCCTCTTCACTGATCGCTACTAGGTCACTCTCCCTGAGCCGTGAGCTTTATCATACCTCTGCTTAAAGCTATGTATGGATCCTGCCTCCACTACATCGCTTCCCAAACTGTTCCACTTACTGACTACTCTGTGGCTGAAGAAATACTTCCTAACATCCCTGTGATTCATCTGTGTCTTCAGCTTCCAACTGTGTCCCCTTGTTACTGTGTCCAATCTCTGGAACATCCTGTCTTTGTCCACCTTGTCAATTCCTCTCAGTATTTTGTGTGTTTTCATATCTTCCCTATCTCTCCTGTCTTCCAGTGTTGTCAGGTTGAGTTCTCTTAACCTCTCCTCGTAGGACAAACCTCAGCTCAGGCATTAGTCTTTTGCAAACCTTTGCACTTTCTCTAATTTCTTTACGTGTTTGACCAGGTGTGGGTTCCATACTGGTGTTGCATACTCCAATATGGGCCTAACGTACACGGTGTGCAGGGTCCTGAACGATTCCTTATTAAGATGTCGGAATGCTGTTCTGAGGTTTGCTAGGCGTCCATATGCTGCAGCAGTTATTTGGTTGATGTGCGCTTCAGGAGATGTGCCTGGTGTTATACTCACCCCAAGATCTTTTTCCTTGAGTGAGGTTTGTAGTCTCTGGCCCCCTAGACTGTACTCCGTCTGTGGTCTTCTTTGCCCTTCCCCAATCTTCATGACTTTGCACTTGGTGGGATTGAACTCCAGGAGCCAATTGCTGGACCAGGTCTGCAGCCTGTCCAGATCCCTTTGTAGTTCTGCCTGGTCTTCGATCGAGTGAATTCTTCTCATCAACTTCACGTCATCTGCAAACAGGGACACCTCAGAGTCTATTCCTTCCGTCATGTCGTTCACAAATACCAGAAACAGCACTGGTCCTAGGACAGACCCCTGTGGGACCCCGCTGGTCACAGGTGCCCACTCTGACACCTCGCCACGTACCATGACTCGCTACTGTCTTCCTGACAAGTATTCCCTGATCCATTGTAGTGCTTTCCCTGTTATCCCTGCTTGGTTCTCCAGTTTTTGCACTAATCTCTTGTGTGGAACTGTGTCAAACGTATGTGTGTGTGTGTGTGTGTGTGTGTGTGTGTGTGTGTGTGTGTGTGTGTGTGTGTATGTGTGTATGTGTGTGTGTTACTGGTTGTTAAAGGCAATTGTCGATAATATATATATATATATATATATATATACATATATATATATATATATATATATATATATATATATATATATATATATATATATATATATATATATATATATATAATGTCGTGCCGAATAGGTAAAATTGGTCACTTAGCAAGAACTCATTTAAAATCAAGTTCTTTCTAATATTTTCTCTTGTACGTTTAAAGATATATTTTTTCATTTATATTAATAATTTTGTACCAAAGGAACCTTGGAAAACTTACCTAAGCTTATTATAATAATTTATACACATGTGCAAGTCTTGGGTATCTATATTGAGGAAACGTTTCGCCACACAGTGGCTTCATCAGACCATACAAAGGATAATCTTGAAGAACAGGAGAAGTATGAAGTAATCAGTCCCTCAGCCTTGAGTTGATGTGGTCAGTCCATCAATCTTGAATAGAATACGGCATATGAGCGGAGGAGGAGCTTATAAACCGTTGGCAGGAGAGGTGCAGCAGTCATAGGTGGTGTAACATTTGTTCAATGTTGAAGTAGGTCGTGCCCAAGAATTAGGCAAGTGAAGAATTCCCAAGTATTAAGATCCCAAGAAGTTGCAGTGTCTGACAGGTTTGTAGATGAATGGTTCAGAGAACCGACACGTTTATGGGCACGACCTACTTCCACATTGAACAAATGTGACACCACCTACGACTGCTGCACCTCTCCTGCCTACGGTTTATAAGCTCCTTCTCAGCACGTATGCCGTATTCTATTCAAGATTGATGGACTGACCACATCAACTCAAGTTTGAGGGACTGACTACCTCATTCTCCTCCTGTTCTTCAAGATTCTCCTTTGTATGGACTGATGAAGCCACTGTGTGGCGAAACGTTTCCTCAATAAAGATACCCAAGAGTTGCATGTGTCTAATTTATTAACGTGTCGGTTCACTGAACCATTCATCTACAACTTATAATAAGCTTTATTTAATTTAGCCTAATTCAACTAAATATATTTTGGATTTGTATACAATAATTTAAGAATAAACAAAGACAATGAAATAATTTTTTTTCGTTAGGTTCAGAATGATTTTTGCGAAATTATTGCATACACAAAATTTCGTTTCCCTTATTCGGCAAGAAGAAAAGATTTTTGCCACCGAAGTGGCTAGTTTATTGTGCGCCCCATATCCATCCTGTGGACGGTAGCGCGAGAGCATATGGATACACAAAAGGCCTACAAACTAGGCCCCAAAAGGGTTAACACGTGTACATATGGGTTTATATCTACAGTTCACTTATCTGTTAAAAGTAAATTTAGGAAATTTGCTTAATATATCTGGTATCTTATTTTCATTAATAAGATATCTTGACATGACACATAGGTTATTATACTGTCTATCTCTGTATTCCTCAGTAAGTGGACAATTAAGTACATAGTGTTCAAGATAGTGACCATTTACCTGACCACATAATTTGAATTTAGTTTGATCATCATCTGTGTGTCTGCCAGACTTCCAGAAGTACTTGTAACCAAGCCTAAGCCTTGGCTACAACATCAGTCAGTGTTTGTAACCAAGCCTAAGCCTGGCCACTACAACTTCAATCAGTACTTGTAACCAAGCCTAAGCCTGGCCACTACAACATCAATCAGTACTTGTAACCAAGCCTAAGCCTGGCCACTACAACATCAATCAGTACTTGTAAGCAAACCTAAGCCTGGCCACTACAACATCAGTCAGTACTTGTAAGCAACCCTAAGCCTGGCCACTACAACATCAGTCAGTACTTGTAAGCAACCCTAAGCCTGGCCACTACAACATCAGTCAGTACTTGTAAGCAACCCTAAGCCTGGCCACAACAACATCCACTACTAAGCCTGGCCATCAGTCAGTACTTGTAAGCAACCCTAAGCCTATCACAGTACTTGTAAGCCTAAGCCTGACCACTACACCATCAGCCAGTACTTGTAACCAACACTCATCAATCAGTACTTGTAAGCAACCCTAAGCCTGGCCACAACAACATCAGTCAGTACTTGTAAGCAACCCTAAGCCTGACCACTACACCATCAGCCAGTACTTGTAACCAAGCCTAAGCCTGGCCACTACACCATCAGCCAGTACTTGTAACCAAGCCTAAGCCTGGCCACTACAACATCAGTCAGTACTTGTAAGCAACCCTAAGCCTGGCCACTACATCAGTCAGTACTTGTAAGCAACCCTAAGCCTGACCACTACACCATCAGCCAGTACTTGTAACCAAGTCTAAGCCTGGCCACTACATCAGGCAGTACTTGTAAGCAACCCTAAGCCTGGCCACTACAACATCAATCAGTACTTGTAAGGAACCCTAAGCCTGACCACTACACCATCAGTCAGTACTTGTAACCAAGCCTAAGCCTGGCCACTACAACATCAGTCAGTGTTCACACTACAAGTTGTTCCATAAACATACTTATCTACGTTCATGTTATCATAGTGGGTTATAGATCTACTCAGACTTCTAACTGCATTCCTATAACAATCAATTTCATTATTTACTTCTCTCCTAATATTATTCCTAATACCGGCGTATTAATATATCCTAGACTGGCGGTATACAGTTGAGTTACAACCTTACCTGCTCTCGTGTACTCGATAGATTATCAACCAGACAAAATAAACTAACATACCTTCCCTCTGTGTGTGTGTGTGAGTGAGATCTAACACCCGCAGCTGTGGTGTCCGAGTGGTTAAGGAGATGGACTCGAAATCCATTGGGTTCTGCCCGCGCAGGTTCGAATCCTGTCCACAGCGGTGAATCCTTTTCCGAGTCTCTGAAGGTGAACAACTGTCCGAACATGCGCGTCCAATACCGACACTTCCTCCTCATGATCACCTTCTGAAATATGAAATAACTGAGTTATTTACACTGTTATTTTTGCACTGTAATTATTTTAAATAATCTAGGGGTAAAAGAAATTTCTCAGCTATTAAGGAGTCTCTCATTGTCAGTAGTGTCACTGTAAGTAGTCATTGTAAGTAGTCACTGTAAGTAGTGTGTTCCTGTAAGTAGAGTGTCACTGTAAGTAGTGTGTTCCTGTAAGTAGTGTGTTCCTGTAAGTAGTGTGTTCCTGTAAGTAGTCACTGTAAGAGTGTCACTGTAAGTAGTGTGTTCCTGTAAGTAGTGTGTTCCTGTAAGTAGTCACTGTAAGAGTGTCACTGTAAGTAGTGTGTTCCTGTAAGTAGTGTGTTCCTGTAAGTAGTCACTGTAAGTAGAGTGTCACTGCAGGGTGTAACTGTAAGTAGAGTGTCACTGCAGGGTGTAACTGTAAGTAGAGTGTCACTGCAGGGTGTAACTGTAAGTAGAGTGTCACTGCAGGGTATAACTGTAAGTAGAGTGTCTCTGTAAGTAGTGTTACTATAAGTAGAGTGTTGTGCAAGACAGGTATACAATACCGACAAGATGAAAGTTAAGACACTTGTGCAACATCTGGTTATCTTTATTGTAGACGTTTCGCCATCCAGTGGCTTTATCAATACAGATTCTTGGACATAATAAGAAATCAGAAGAACTATGTACAAAAGATGAGGTAATCAGTCCCTCAGCCTTGGAGGTGTTTAGAGCACCGTGGTTGTAGAGATTCTGAAGCACAGGCAAGGAGACTGGCGCTTATATAGGCGTCAGTGAAAGGGACGTGTAGCAGACGAGGGCATAGTCACTGGCAGGCGGGATTCCCCAGTGGAAGTAGGTCCTTCCCACTGGGGAATCCCGCCTACCAGCGACTATGCCCTCGTCTGCTACACGTCCCTTTCACTGACGCCTATATAAGCGCCAGTCTCCTTACCTGTGCTTCAGAATCTCTACAGCCACGGTGCTCTAAACACCTCCAAGGCCGAGGGACTGATTACCTCATCTTTTGTACATAGTTCTTCTGATTTCTTATTATGTCCAAGAATCTGTATTGATAAAGCCACTGGATGGCGAAACGTCTACAATAAAGATAACCAGATGTTGCACAAGTGTCTTAACTTTCATCTTGTCGGTATTGTATACCTGTCTTGCACAACACTCTACTTATAGTAACACTACTTACAGAGACACTCTACTTACAGTTATACCCTGCAGTGACACTCTACTTACAGTTACACCCTGCAGTGACACTCTACTTACAGTTACACCCTGCAGTGACACTCTACTTACAGTTACACCCTGCAGTGACACTCTACTTACAGTGACTACTTACAGGAACACACTACTTACAGTGACACTACTTACAGTGAGACCCTCTCACCTATCTAGTGTCAGCTTTGGGACTCTCAACTCAATACCAGAGAAGAGTCTACTTTCCAATTATATATATGTATATATATATATATATATATATATATATATATATATATATATATATATATATATATATATATATATATATATATATGTCGTGCCGAATATGTAAAACTGGTCAATTAGCAAGAACTCATTTAAAATTAAGTCCTTTCTGAAATTTTCTCTTTTACGTTTAAAGATATATTTTTTTCATTTATGTTAATGTAAAAAATTTTAATTTTGCACCAAAAGAATCTTAGAAAACTTACCTAACCTTATTATAACAAGAGCAATTTATTTTAGCCTAACCCAACTAAATATATTTTAAATACGTTTACAATAATTTAGTACTAGACAAACACAATCAAATATATATTTTTCGTTAGTTTCAGAATGATTTTGGCGAAATTATTGCATACACAAATTTTCACTTGTCCTATATTGCAAGATGAGCGTTGCTATTTAAGCCAAGATCGCAAGTTCTGCCTATTCGGCACGACATATATATATATATATATATATATATATATATATATATATATATATATATATATATATATATATTCAAAATATGCTCTTACATTTCCATGTAAGTGGGAACGTGGGCAAGGAAAAATATGATAATTGGGAACAAGGTTAATAAGATCATGGGTTGAACGTTCTTTCAGATTATGAAGAGTTAAAATTTCATTAAGGCTGAACTGAGCCGCAATATTGTGGGATGCTTGGTGTGTGTAGCCTGGGCCAGCCTGAGTTATAGCATTACCTGCACGATAGTTGCTGCTGAGAGAGAGAGAGAGAGAGAGAGAGAGAGAGAGAGAGAGAGAGAGAGAGAGAGAGAGTTTGTGCATGCTTTTCACCACTGATTTCATGTTTTCTTGTGTGTGTAAACTAACCTAGTTGTGGTTGCAGGGGTCGCGCCATAGCTCCTGGCCCCGCCTCCTCACTTGCCGCTACTGGGTCACTCTACCTGTACCATGAACTTTATCATACCTCTTCTTAAAGCTTTGAATGGATCCCGTCTCCACAACGTCGCTTCCCAGACTATTCCACTTCCTGGCAGCTTTGTGACTGAAGAAATACTTCCTAACATCTCTGTGATTCATCTGAGTCTTCAACTTCCAACTTCCCCTTGTTGCTGTGTCCCATCTGTGTACTCACCTAATTGTACTCACCTAATTGTGGTTGCAGGGGTCGAGACTCAGCTCCTGGCCCCGCCTCTTCACTGATCGCTACTGGGTCCTCTCTCTCTCTGCTTCCTGAGCTTTGTCATACCTCTTCTTAAAACTATGTATGGTTCCTGCCTCCACTACTTCACTTGCTAGGCTATTCCACTTGCTGACAACTCTATGACTGAAGAAATACTTCCTAACGTCCCTGTGACTCGTCTGAGTCTTCAGCTTCCAGTTGTGACCCCTTGTCTCTGTGTCCCCTCTCTGGAACATCCTATCTCTGTCCACCTTGTCTATTCCCCGCAGTATCTTGTATGTCGTTATCATGTCTCCCCTGACCCTTCTGTCCTCCAGTGTCGTCAGTCCGATTTCCCTTAACCTTTCCTCGTACGACATTCCCTTGAGCTCTGGGACTATCCTTGTTGCAAACCTTTGTACTTTCTCTAGCTTCTTGACGTGCTTGATCAGGTGTGGGTTCCAGACTGGTGCTGCATACTCCAGAATGGGCCTAACATACACAGTGTACAGTGTCTTGAACGATTCCTTATTAAGGTATCGGAACGCTATTCTCAGGTTTGCCAGACGCCCGTATGCTGCAGCAGTTATTTGGTTGATGTGTGCCTCCGGTGATGTGCTCGGTGTTATGGTCACCCCAAGGTCTTTCTCCCTGAGTGAGGTCTGTAGTCTTTGTCCACCTAGCCTATACTCTGTCTGCGGTCTTCTTTGCCCCTCCCCAATCTTCATGACTTTGCATTTGGCTGGATTGAATTCGAAAAGCCAGTTACTGGACCACATGTCCAGCCTGTCTAGGTCTCTTTGCAGTCCTGCCTCATCCTCGTCCGATTTAATTCTTCTCATCAACTTCACGTCATCTGCGAACAGGGACACTTCAGAGTCTATTCCTTCCATCATGTCGTTCACATATATCAAAAATAGCACTGGTCCTAGAACTGACCCCTGTGGGACCCCGCTCGTAACAGGCGCCCACTGTGATACCTCTTCACGTACCATGACTCGTTGCTGCCTCCCTGTCAGGTATTCCCTTATCCATTGCAGTGCCCTCCCTTTTACATGCGCCTGATCCTCCAGCTTCTGCACTAATCTCTTGTGGGGAACTGTGTCAAAGGCCTTCCTGCAGTCTAGGAAAACGCAATCTACCCACCCCTCTCTCTCGTGTCTTACTTCTGTTACCTTGTCATAAAACTCCAGGAGGTTTGTGATACAGGATTTGCCTTCCATGAACCCATGCTGGTTTTCATTTATAATCTTGTTCCTTTCCAGGTGTTCGACCACTCTCCTCCTGATAATCTTCTCCATGACTTTGCACACAATACATGTCAGAGAGACAGGTCTGTAGTTTAGTGCCTCGTTTCTGTTTCCTTTCTTAAATATGGGGACTACATTAGCTGTCTTCCATTTCTCAGGTAGTTGCCCAGTTTCAAGGGATGTGTTGAAGATTGTGGTTAGAGGCACGCACAGCATCTCTGCTCCTTCTCTAAGGACCCATGGGGAGATGTTGTCCGGTCCCATCGCCTTTGAGGTGTCAAGGTCACTTAAGAGCTTCTTCACCTCCTCCTCAGTTGTTCGTATGTCATCCAACACTTGTTGGTATATTCCCTCTTGATGTTCCCTTCTGTGCTGTCTTCTCACAGCCGTTCCTGTCTCTACGCAAAAACTTTCTTAAGGTTATCGTAGACCGACTTGTATTTTAGTAAGTCACAGGGAGAGGGACAGACAGACAGGCAGAGAGACCGAGAGATAATTATGTCTGACTGTCTCTAAGTCTGTTCTAAGTCACCGACCCCTCACCCGAAACACATCATCTGTTCAGCTCCTCACATACCTCCTGGTCATTTCTTGTGAGTTCTCCACCTTCTGTCCTTAATCTGATCACCTGGTCTTTGACTGTTGTCTTCCTCCTGATGTGGCTATACAACAGTTTCGGGTCAGTCTTGATTCTCGATGCTATGTCTTTTTCATACTGTCGTTGGGCCTCCCTCCTTACCTGTGCATACTCATTCCTGGCTCTGCGACTGATCTCCCTGTGTGTGTGTGTGTATGTGTGTGTGTGTGTGTGTGTGTGTGTGTGTGTGTGTGTGTGTGTGTGTGTGTTTACCCATTTTATTCTCCTCTGTATGTACTCCCCTAATATCTGGTGGAGGGTTTGAGTCACGGTACTTACGCATGCGTACACGAAGTCATTAAAGCGAAGCTTCACTGCTTGTCTAGTGTTATGTTCCGTCATGATCATCAGACTGTGATGTTATGAGACGTTAAAAACACAATCATAAGCAATACTTTTCGCTCATTACAACCAACATTTCGCCCATTTCAGAGCTATATCAATATTATGACTTTTATATATTCCCATATTTCGTATTTTTTTAAGTAAAAAATGTTTATTAAAAATTTAAAGGGACTTTTTATTTTAAGTACAAATATATTTTAATGGATAATTTACATTTTTTCTAAAAAATTGCTAAAGCTCTACACGGAGCGAAACTGTCCTTAAAAAATGGAGCTTTCGTAAACCAAGTCTTTACAGGTACAGCAAAGGAGCCACAATCCTAAATGAATACAGCAAATGAAAAATCTCCGTGATAAAGCTGTGGAGAGCTGTGAAGAGCTCTATTATAGCTTGTGGTGGATTATTCCTGCCCTGGTGGCCGACACTCGGGAACTCAGAGAGCAGTTGAGCTCTACAAGTGTCCTCTTTCGGTCAAGTGTCGTTTTGATCCTCGTGGGACAGGTCAGAAGTAGAGAGGAAATTGAAGGTGGGACGCTGACACAATACACTGCCTGGCACTTCTAGGAAAAAAATTGAGTCCCGTAAAATTTGTAAATGTCTTTTTGGCTCAAATGAGAAGCTTTTGATAACTACTCTGATGTTTACTCTCGACGTTGCTAATTCTAAAGCTTCAAAGCTTCGGTTATATTAGTTACGTTGCTAGGCGCCTGTGAAGCGACGTAAATGCACCTCTAAACGTTCCAAGTTTCTATAATGTCAGTTATTATGTTGTGAACCTTCGGAGGTTCGACTGTATTACTCATTACGTTCCTTTCTTAGCAGTGAAGCTAAACGCATTCATCTATGAACGGTTGAAGCCTCGTTTTTTGGGCTATCATTGTGTTCCTCCTGTTTCGTGTATGGTGTAGGAGGTAGGTTACTGAAAGCAGTGAAGTTTTTACGAGGATAGTGAGGCTCAAGTTAGAGTATGTAGGAAAGAGGGAGATTATTTCCCAGTAAAAGTAGGCCTTAGACAAGGATGTGTGATGTCACCGTGGTTGTTTAATATATTTATAGATGGGGTTGTAAGAGAAGTAAATGCGAGGGTCTTAGCAAGAGGCGTGGAGTTAAAAGATAAAGAATCACACATAAAGTGGAAGTTGTCACAATTGCTCTTTGCTGATGACACTGTGCTCTTGGGAGATTCTGAAGAGAAGTTGCAGAGATTGGTGTATGAATTTGGTAGAGTATGCAAAAGAAGAAAATTAAAAGTGAATACAGGAAAGAGTAAGGTTATGAGGATAACAAAAAGATTAGGTGATGAAAGATTGGATAACAGATTGGAGGGAGAGAGTATGAAGGAGGTGAATGTATTCAGATATTTGGGAGTGGACGTGTCAGCGGATGGGTCTGTGAAAGATGAGGTGAATCATAGAATTGATGAGGGGAAAAGGGTGAGCGGTGCACTTAGGAGTCTGTGGAGACAAAGAACTTTGTCCTTGGAAGCAAAGAAGGGAATGTATGAGAGTATAGTTTTACCAACGCTCTTATATGGGTGTGAAGCATGGGTGATGAATGTTGCAGCGAGGAGAAGGCTGGAGGCAGTGGAGATGTCATGTCCGAGGGCAATGTGTGGTGTGAATATAATGCAGAGAATTCCTAGTTTGGAAGTTAGGAGGAGGTGCGGGATTACCAAAACTGTTGTCCAGAGGGCTGAGGAAAGGTTGTTGAGGTGGTTCGGACATGTAGAGAGAATGGAGCGAAACAGAATGACTTCAAGAGTGTATCAGTCTGTAGTGGAAGGAAGGCGGGGTAGGGGTCGGCCTAGGAAAGGTTGGAGGGAGGGGGTAAAGGGGGTTTTGTGTGCCAGGGGCTTGGACTTCCAGCAGGCATGCGTGAGCGTGTTTGATAGGAGTGAATGGAGACAAATGGTTTTTAATACGTGACTTGCTGTTGGAGTGTGAGCAAAGTAACATTTATGAAGGGATTCAGGGAAACCGGCAGGCCGGACTTGAGTCCCGGAGATGGGAAGTACAGTGTCTGCACTCTGAAGGAGGGGTGTTAATGTTGCAGTTTAAAAGCTGTAGTGTAAAGCACCCTTCTGGCAAGACAGTGATGGAGTGAATGATGGTGAAAGTTTTTCTTTTTCGGGCCACCCTGCCTTGGTGGGAATCGGCCAGTGTGTCAATAAAAAATAATCCTTAATCAATTTGTGGAGGCTCAATCCACCGTCACAGAGAGCGCGAGTAAGCAACACTAACAACACACACTCAAGCAGCTGTTTTAGATTTCCCTACAGGCAGCAAGCTGCTGCTGCCTGAGTTTAGTCATTTGTCTTGTGCAGGCAATCACTCGTTGCCTAGAGTAACTTTAAGTTGTGAAAGTTGAGTCCTAATGGACGTTGTTTCAGTGTTAGGCCAACCAGGGCTTATTTTGCAACCAGCGCTTATTTTGCAACCAGGGCTTATTTTGCAACCAGCGCTTATTTTGCAACCAGGGATTATTTTGCAACCAGGGCTTATTTTGCAACCAGCGCTTATTTAGCAAGCAGCGCTTATTTTGCTAACAGTGCTTATTTTGTAACCAGCACTCATTTTGCAACCAGGGCTTATTTTGCAACCAGGGCTTATTTTGCAACCAGGGCTTATTTTGCAACCAGGGCCTATTTTGCAACCAGCGCTTATTTAGCAAGCAGCGCTAATTTTGTAACCAGGGCTTATTTTGTAATCAGGGCTTATTTTGTAATCAGGGCTTATTTTGCAACCAGCGCTTATTTAGCAAGCAGCGCTAATTTTGTAACCAGGGCTTATTTTGTAATCAGGGCTTATTTTGCAACCAGCGCTTATTTAGCAAGCAGCGTTTATTTTGCTAACAGTGCTTATTTTGTAACCAGCACTCATTTTGCAACCAGGGTTTATTTTGCAACCTGCACTTATTTTGCAACCAGCCATTTTTTAAAACATCCTTCAGTTGTTCTCCATTCTCTACACTAAAGCTTTTTAGCATGTCTACGTATTAATATCATGTCAACCAATCGCTATGCTCACAACATAGCACAATCAACACAGCACTCGCCTTGATTTAGAACCAGAAGTCCTCAGTATTTTACTCAAAAGACGAAACAAGATCATTGCAAGGCCTTTGATCTCCCAACTGTCTACACAGAGACTGGAAGCAATGTTTCACAGTCACCTGGTTTGTTGACACGAGGGGATTCACTCAGCCTGTTAAAATCATTAATTTAGCATCTCTGGCGAGGCGTAGTCATGGGATTTTCATCTGTAGGTTTGAGATCGTTGTTCAGCCTCCCTCCCTACCAGCTACATAGTCTCTTATACTTCTCCTGGTAACCATGAAGTTCCTTGTACTTTTTCCGTCACAATCACATAGTTACACATACACTTTACCCTCCCAACCACATAGTTCCTCATACCCCTCACCTTCACAACCACATAGTTCCTCATACACCTCACCTTCACAACCACATAGTTCCTCATACACCTCACCTTCCCAACCACATAGTTCCTCATACCCCCTCACCTTCACAACCACATAGTTCCTCATACCCCTCACCTTCACAACCACATAGTCCCTCATACTCCTCACCTTCACAACCACATAGTTCCTCATACACCTCACCTTCACAACCACATAGTCCCTCATACACCTCACCTTCACAACCACATAGTCCCTCATACACCTCACCTTCACAACCACATAGTCCCTCATACCCCTCACCTTCATAACCACATAGTTGCTCATACACCTCACCTTCACAACCACATAGTCCCTCATACCCCTCACCTTCACAACCACATAGTCCCTCATACCCCTCACCTTCACAACCACATAGTCCCTCATACACCTCACCTTCACAACCACATAGTCCCTCAAACCCCTCACCTTCACAACCACATAGTCCCTAATACACCTCACCTTCAAAACCACATAGTCCCTCATACACCTCATCTTCCTAACCACATAGTCCCTCATACACCTCACCTTCACAACCACATAGTCCCTCATACACCTCACCTTCACAACCACATAGTCCCTAATACACCTCACCTTCACAACCACATAGTGCCTAATGCACCTCACCTTCACAACCACATAGTTGCTCATACACCTCACCTTCACAACCACATAGTCCCTCATACACCTCACCTTCCTAACCACATAGTCCCTCATACACCTCACCTTCCTAACCACATAGTCCCTCATACACCTCACCTTCACAACCATAGTCCCTCATACACCTCACCTTCACAACCACATAGTCCCTCATACACCTCACCTTCACAACCACATAGTCCCTCATACACCTCACCTTCCTAACCACATAGTCCCTCATACACCTCACCTTCCTAACCACATAGTCCCTCATACACCTCACCTTCACAACCACATAGTCCCTCATACACCTCACTCATTCACCTTCCAACCACATAGTCCCTCATACACCTCACCTTCCTAACCACATAGTCCCTCCACATCCTAACCACATTCCCTCATACACCTCACCTTCACAACCACATAGTCCCTCATACACACCTCACAACCACATATTCCCCTTCCTCACAACCACATAGTAACCACATAGTCCCTCATACACCTCACCTTCCTAACCACATAGTCCCTCATACACCTCACCTTCACAACCATAGTCCCTCATACACCTCACCTTCACAACCACATATTCCCTCATACACCTCACCTTCACAACCACATAGTCCCTCATACACCTCACCTTCCTAACCACATAGTCCCTCATACACCTCACCTTCCTAACCACATAGTCCCTCATACACCTCACCTTCCTAACCACATAGTCCCTCATACACCTCACCTTCACAACCATAGTCCCTCATACACCTCACCTTCACAACCACATATTCCCTCATACACCTCACCTTCACAACCACATAGTCCCTCATACACCTCACCTTCCTAACCACATAGTCCCTCATACACCTCACCTTCCTAACCACATAGTCCCTCATACACCTCACCTTCACAACCACATAGTCCCTCATACACCTCACCTTCCTAACCACATAGTCCCTCATATACCTCACCTTCCTAACCACATAGTCCCTCATACACCTCACCTTCACAACCACATAGTCCCTCATACACCTCACCTTCACAACCACATAGTCCCTCATACACCTCACCTTCACAACCACATAGTCCCTCATACACCTCACCTTCCTAACCACATAGTCCCTCATACACCTCACCTTCCTAACCACATAGTCCCTCATACACCTCACCTTCCTAACCACATAGTCCCTCATACACCTCACCTTCACAACCACATAGTCCCTCATACACCTCACCTTCACAACCACATAGTCCCTCATACACCTCACCTTCACAACCACATAGTCCCTCATACACCTCACCTTCACAACCACATAGTCCCTCATACACCTCACCTTCACAACCACATAGTCCCTCATACACCTCACCTTCACAACCACATAGTCCCTCATACACCTCACCTTCACAACCACATAGTCCCTCATACACCTCACCTTCCTAACCACATAGTCCCTCATACACCTCACCTTCACAACCACATAGTCCCTCATACACCTCACCTTCACAACCACATAGTCCCTCATACACCTCACCTTCACAACCACATAGTCCCTCATACACCTCACCTTCCTAACCACATAGTCCCTCATACACCTCACCTTCACAACCACATAACCAGTCTCATCTTTCATACAAAAAATCTACAGCAAAAAATCGTCGACTGGAGTAATTAAGTCATAATATCGCTTCAGTGAGCACTAATCATCCTTACTTCAATACATAAACTTTCTAAATTACCTAATTCAAAATTACTTTCCACTAATTAAGAGGCTTATTGGATAGAATTTTGACGTGGGAGCAACTAACTACTCTCTAATTATCTTATTTTGGAACCAAAAAATGATTTTTTCCATTTTAAAACAATACAGAATTTTTTCTATATTTCAGAAATTAAATTATTTTTATTATCATTATTATTAAATGTTATGGGTTTTCTATATATTGCTAATCACTCTTTTACTGAGATCTTTTTGCATATATATATATATATATATATATATATATATATATATATATATATATATATATATATATATATATATATGCAAGGAATTCGCGAGAGCATGCGAAATATACACAAACACTGATCTCTGGCTGAAGGAGACTCGAACCTACGAACCTTAGGACAAGGTACGCAGTGCTTTACCAATCTATCCACACTGGACAATACCTTGGCGTGCAGCATGCGCTACACCACCAGAACAACATCACCACCCATCATTCAGAGTGCAGGTACTGTACTTCCCACCACCAGAACATCACCACCCATCCTTCAGAGTGCAGGCACTGTACTTCCCACCACCAGAACAACATCACCACCCATCATTCAGAGTGCAGGCACTGTACTTCCCCCCACCAGAACATCATCACCACCCATCCTTCAGAGTGCAGGTACTGTACTTCCCACCACCAGAACATCACCACCACCCATCCTTCCGAGTGCAGGCACTGTACTTCCCACCACCAGAACAACGTCACAACCCATCCTTCAGAGTGAAGGCACTGTACTTCCCACCACCAGAACCACATCACCACCCATTCTTCAGAGTGCAGGTACTGTACTTCCCACCACCAGAACATCACCACCCATCCTTCAGAGTGCAGGCACTGTACTTCCAACCACCAGAACATCACCACCCATCCTTCAGAGTGCAGGTACTGTACTTCCCAACACCAGAACATCACCACCCATCCTTCAGAGTGCAGGTGCTGTACTTCCCACCACAAGAACAACATCACCATCCATCCTTCAGAGTGCAGGTACTGTACTTCCCACCACCAGAACATCACCACCCATCCTTCAGAGTGCAGGTACTGTACTTCCCACCACCAGAACATCACCACCCATCCTTCAGATTGGAGGTACTGTACTTCCCACCACCAGAACAACATCACCACCCATCCTTCCGAGTGCAGGCACTGTACTTCCCACCACCAGAACATCACCATCCATCCTTCAGAGTGCAGGTACTGTACTTCCCACCACCAGAACATCACCACCCATCCTTCAGAGTGCAGGCACTGTACTTCCCACCACCAGAACCACATCACCACCCATCCTTCAGAGTGCAGGCACTGTACTTCCCACCACCAGAACATCATCACCACCCATCCTTCAGAGTGCAGGTACTGTACTTCCCACCAACAGAACATCACCACCACCCATCCTTCCGAGTGTAGGCACTGTACTTCTCACCACCAGAACAACGTCACCACCCATCCTTCAGAGTGCAGGCACTGTACTTCCCACCACCAGAACCACATCACCACCCATTCTTCAGAGTGCAGGTACTGTACTTCCCACCACCAGAACATCACCACCCATCCTTCAGAGTGCAGGCACTGTACTTCCCACCACCAGAACATCACCACCCATCCTTCAGAGTGCAGGTACTGTACTTCCCACCACCAGAACATCACCACCCATTCTTCAGACTGCAGGTACTGTACTTCCTACCACCAGAACATCACCACCCATCCTTCAGAGTGCAGGAACTGTACTTCCCAACACCAGAACATCACCACCCATCCTTCAGAGTGCAGATGCTGTACTTCCCACCACAAGAACAACATCACCATCCATCCTTCAGAGTGCAGGTACTGTACTTCCCACCACCAGAACATCACCACCCATCCTTCAGAGTGCAGGTACTGTACTTCCCACCACCAGAACATCACCATCCATCCTTCAGAGTGCAGGCACTGTACTTCCCACCACCAGAACATCACCATCCATCCTTCAGAGTGCAGGTACTGTACTTCCCACCACCAGAACATCACCATCCATCCTTCAGAGTGCAGGCACTGTACTTCCCACCACCAGAACATCACCATCCATCCTTCAGAGTGCAGGCACTGTACTTCCCACCACCAGAACATCACCATCCATCCTTCAAAGTGCAGGCACTGTACTTCCCACCACCAGAACATCACCATCCATCCTTCAGAGTGCAGGCACTGTACTTCCCACCACCAGAACATCACCATCCATCCTTCAGAGTGCAGGCACTGTACCTCCCACCACCAGAGCAACATCACCATCCATCCTTCAGAGTGCAGGCACTATACTTCTCAGTAATTTCCAAAATTATTTATTTTACTAAAAAAAAAAAAGAAACGTGAATGCGAGCTAAAAATTTCCATATGTCTTTTTTTTCCAGCAGACTTGAATCCATTATAAAAATTCACGTTTTTTGGCCGAAAATCCATTTGACTTCTAACTTTGAGGGACAAATTTATTGTGTTTGTCAAGGCTGTAGAGTTTTAAGCGATATTGTCCAGAGTTTAGTCCCAACCAGTTGTAGTCTGTCCACGTGTGTGTACCTCCACACACGTGGCTGTGAGTATACATGTGTGTGTACCTCCACACACGTGGCTGTGAGTATACATGTGTGTGTACCTCCACACACGTGGCTGTGAGTATACATGTGTGTGTACCTCCACACACGTGGCTGTGAGTATACATGTGTGTGTACCTCCACACACGTGGCTGTGAGTATACATGTGTGTGTACCTCCACACACGTGGCTGTGAGTATACATGTGTGTGTACCTCCACACACGTGGCTGTGAATATTCATGTGTGTGTACCTCCACACACGTGGCTGTGAGTATACATGTGTGTGTACCTCCACACACGTGGCTGTGAATATTCATGTGTTTGTACCTCCACACACGTGGCTGTGAGTATACATGTGTGTGTACCTCCACACACGTGGCTGTGAATATACATGTGTGTGTACCTCCACACACGTGGCTGTGAGTATACATGTGTGTGTACCTCCACACACGTGGCTGTGAGTATACATGTGTGTGTACCTCCACACACGTGGCTGTGAGTATACATGTGTGTGTACCTCCACACACGTGGCTGTGAGTATACATGTTTGTGTACCTCCACACACGTGGCTGTGAATATTCATGTGTGTGTACCTCCACACA
The DNA here is from genome assembly GCF_038502225.1 of Cherax quadricarinatus. Lineage (NCBI taxonomy): Eukaryota > Metazoa > Arthropoda > Malacostraca > Decapoda > Parastacidae > Cherax > Cherax quadricarinatus. The sequence goes on from NC_091379.1 coordinate 10,343,614, forward strand.
CGTGGCTGTGAGTATACATGTGTGTGTACCTCCACACACGTGGCTGTGAGTATTCATGTGTGTGTACCTCCACACACGTGGCTGTGAGTATACATGTGTGTGTACCTCCACACACGTGGCTGTGAGTATACATGTGTGTGTACCTCCACACACATGGCTGTGAGTATACATGTGTGTATACCTCCACACACGTGGCTGTGAGTATACATGTGTGTGTACCTCCACACACGTGGCTGTGAGTATTCATGTGTGTGTACCTCCACACACGTGGCTGTGGGTATACATGTATGTGCATATGTGTACACACGTGGTAGTGTTTATTTAATTGTGTGTATGTGTGTGTGTACTCACCTATTTGTGATTACAGGGGTCGAGTCCAGCGCCTGTGTGTGTGTGTGTGTGTGTGTGTGAGAGGACAGTGTAAGGTCACACTTCTTGAAGGCAGTGTAAGGTCACACTTCTTGAAGGCAGTGTAAGGTCACCCTTGTTGAAGGCAGTGTAAGGTCACACTTGTTGAAGGCAGTGTAAGGTCACACTTGTTGAAGACAGTGTAAGGTCACACACTGTAAGGTCACACTTCTTGAAGACAGTGTAAGGTCACACTTCACTGTAAGGTCACACTTCTTGAAGACAGTGTAAGGTCACACTTCTTGAAGACAGTGTAAGGTCACACTTCTTGAAGACAGTGTAAGGTCACACTTCTTGAAGACAGTGTAAGGTCACACTTCTTGAAGACAGTGTAAGGTCACACTTCTTGAAGACAGTGTAAGGTCACACTTCTTGAAGACAGTGTAAGGTCACACTTCTTGAAGACAGTGTAAGGTCACACTTCTTGAAGAAATTGCAAAAATTACTCGTTTTGAAGACAGTGTAAAAACGACATATCTTGCAAACAGACAGCATTGCATAACGTCTTTCTTCCCCTGAAGACAGTATTCCTTGCAAGACTGAGCAACAAAGGAAGGTTGAAAGGCAGATGCATCAGACAGGTGTTTACCCTCAATATTCAATTTACCGCTGAATTCTCTGAAGAAATGTTTGCCAGAAGAATGTATTTTCTCTTGCTTGTTGATCACATTGAAAATACAGCTGCAGGGTGAATGTATTTTGTCTAAATGGAATTTCGATTTAAGTTCCCGTGTCAGTTGAAGGAGGAGACGGGTTTTTGATCCAGGGAACTGGAGTTAATCTTTGCTTTCAGGGATTATACAATAATAATAATAATAATAATAATAATAATAATAATAATAATACTGCTACCATCACCATTACTACTTTCACTATTACCACTACTACTACTGCTACTGTTACTACTACTATTACTACTGCTAGTACTATTACTACTGCTTCACTAGTACTACTAATAATAAAAATTATTTTTAATAAAATCATTATAATTTTTAATAAAAAATAATTAATAAAATAATTTTTAATAATAATAATAATAATAGTAATAATAATAATAATAATAATAATGGATAAAAAGTCACAATACCGTAACTGGACGTTTCGGTCCGACTTGAACCATTGACTAGCCAGACACATACTAGTCAATGGTCCGAGTCGGGCCGAAACGTCGTTATAAATTTCTCTCTCCTACGTGTGGGGTGTGTAATAATAATAATGGAAATATCCCATACTGATTTAACGCTTCCCAAGAGTGAAAAAGACTCCATTAGAGATTTTGATCTTGCTCGAAATCACATCAATTTTATACTAATCTAAAAAATAGTGCCTAAAAGACACCATAAATATTTTCCTTTTACAGATTGAGTTGGTATGGAATCCATGACAAGGTATAAAGTACTTTAACTAGTGGCAAATATTCTGGGAATAGGCCAGTACATCTGGAAACTTTTCGCTCACGCCTAACTCTGTGTGTGTGTGTGTGTGTGTGTGTGTGTGTGTGTGTGTGTGTGTGTGTGTTTGTGTGTGTGTGTGTGTGTGTGTGTGTGTGTGTGTGTGTGTAGTCGACCCCTGCAACCACATATAGGTGAGTACTGCTCCTGTGCCTACAAACACTGACAACGGTACACTACGTACCTGACTTCTCATGTACCTATAAACACTGATGGGAGTACATCACGGACCTAACACTTCTCATGTACCTACAAACACTGATGGGAGTACATCACGGACCTAATACTTCTCCTGTAACCACTAACACTGAAGGGAGTACATCACGGACCTAACACTTCTCCTGTACCCACAAACACTGATGGGAGTACATCACGGACCTAACACTTCTCCTGTAACCACAAACACTGAAGGGAGTACACCACGGACCTAACACTTCTCATATACCTACAAACACTGATGGGAGTACATCACGGACCTAACACTTCTCCTGTACCCACAAACACTGATGGGAGTACATCACGGACCTAACACTTCTCCTGTAACCACAAACACTGAAGGGAGTACACCACGGACCTAACACTTCTCATATACCTACAAACACTGATGGGAGTACATCACGGACCTAACACTTCTCCTGTACCCACAAACACTGATGGGAGTACATCACGGACCTAACACTTCTCCTGTAACCACAAACACTGAAGGGAGTACACCACGGACCTAACACTTCTCATATACCTACAAACACTGATGGGAGTACATCACGGACCTAACACTTCTCCTGTAACCACAAACACTGAAGGGAGTACACCACGGACCTAACACTTCTCCTGTACCCACAAACACTGAAGACAGTACATCACGGACCTAACACTTCTCTTGTACCTACGACCACGTTATAGCAAACTATCTCTGAAATAAAAAGAAAATCACACTAATTCTTCAACTAGATATAATAAAATATCCCAGATACAATAACAAGAAAATATTGAAAATGCAATTAAAAATTATGCTTCAATAAATCTCCTTAGTTGATTGGAAAATTGCAGGTGACAGAAGATTTCAACAATAACATTAATGATATTGCAATCTGAATAAATTTACTGCCATTTGTACCGAAGAAGGATGACAATAAGAAATTTCTTATATGTATGAATAAACAGGAGAGATGAGGGGGGGATCGAACTGCGGTCTGTAAATTGACAGGTCGTTGCTGTACCATCTGGGTTGAGCTTCAGATAGAGAAACCTTGGAAGTACTTCTGTACATGCTCCCGTCAAAGTCACCAAATGTAACCCAACTGGCGACTTCTCTACAGCCCAAGAGCTTTAATAGTGGATCTATTCTCGTGTGGTTTGTACTGTCTCCAGTTATATAATCGCCTGTATTTGACTGAAAAAAACTGCTAAGACGGAATGTTTCCATTCTTCATGCCTGACTTCAGAAACACAAATGCAGAGTCCATAGTACATCAGTCATACACAGACATACATAGCTCATGGGGCATAACATTGAAAATTTCATGTATGCCAAAAAACGACCTATACCTCTCTGGAACGTCGAAAGATGCAACAGAAGACAAACGTTTTCTTTTTCCTAACAGAGGGTGACTGAGGTAGAAGGAAGTGCCTTGAAGCAGCCATAATTAGAAAATCTAACACCAGCTAGAAGAATTTAGAAGCTTTCACTCAATGAAAGCATCTTTCACGCCTATTACTAGGCAACCTGTGACCTGCCGTGACCTACTTTCCTGTTTCCACTGCATATGACGTAACCTATCCATTTCTAACGTATTAAGAATTTTTTTCTGGAAATTTGATGAAGCTCAGTCACGATCGAAAACTCTGAGATAAAACGTTTGATCAGCCTTAATCTTTAGCCAATTATCCAAATTTATTCTAATTTCAGTTTCCAGAAAATATTATTGAATCCCTTCAACTGAATACGAAGAATTAAACAAAAGGAAGAACACTAGAGCAAGGAATGACCACAAAAAGTAAAGGATAAACAAGAACAGAAAAATTAGCAAAAGAGCCAACCCTAAACATACGGAAGTGAGGTGTTTAGAGCCAATTTAAGAATGACAACAGCAAAATGTAAGTCTCAGTTCAAAGTGCTTCGCAATTACAGGACTCTAAACAATCACTATGACAATATGAACAACGTATATCAGGCCAGTCTTGGAGTACGCAGCACCAGCATGGAACCCACACCTAATAACGCATGTTAAAAACTGGGGAAAACGTAGAGGTATGCAATGGGTGTTGTTGCAGACCTAAGGAGTGTGAGTTACGAGGAAATGAAAAAAGAATTGAACCTCAAGACGTAAGAGTACGGAAGGACCAGAGAAGACATGACATACAAAATGCTCAAATGAAGTTATGGGGTTGCTGGGATGGCCTAAGAGGCGAGAAATAAGTATTAAGGGGCACAGATGGAGACAATGATGAGTTACAGAGATGGTGAGACGTGCAGAGACAGACCCATACACGGTTTCAAGAGTATGACTAGACCCACCAGGTTATGAGAGTATATCTGACAAGCTGCTAATTTTAACGGTAGGGCCAGGAGCTAAGACTTGACCCCTGAAACCAATGAGTACATATAGGGGAGTACACACCCCCATACACACAAATACACACACACACGGGGCCAGGAACTAGGACTCGACCCCTGCAACCTCAACTAGGTGAGTACACACACAAACACACACAAACACACACACACACTCTCTCACTCTCTCTCCAGAAAAACACTCGCACACACTACAGAAAAACACAATTCCGGGAGTAATTTCCAAAAAACAATATTACGCTGGCAGATAATACCATTTTATAATAATTCAGTAAAATATTCGAGGTAATATGTAAAATTTGCATTCATAAAAAAATATATTTTGAATGTTTTCAAAACTTTTGTCCAGCTGCTTTAGTTAATTGATGCAGAGAGAATTATATATATATATATATATATATATATATATATATATATATATATATATATATATATATATATATATATATATGTCGTGCCGAATATGTAAAACTGGTCAATTAGCAAGAACTCATTTAAAATTAAATCCTTTCTAAAATTTTCTCTTGTACAATTTTCACTCATAACACAATTTTTCTCGTTTTAACTAATTTTATCAGAAAAAGTCACGACAACACTTACAACTTATAACCACTTTTCGATAATTTCACTAGTCACAATTTTACATATTAGCGAAGTAATACACCCCCCCCCCCCACACACACACACACACTTTTCTCAATATCTCTTAAGAAATATTCTCTCATCAACATCCTTCATCATCTTACTACAGAACAACCCCCAGATTACTTCGAACACTCTCATAAATCATTTGAATACTCACAAAAGCACCTTTGAACATTTCTAAATAACACCAAAAACACCATTTAATTTAGAACATTTCCAAGACAACATTTTGAATACTCCCAAATAAGATTTGATATCTCTAATTTATCTGCACTTACACATTTCATTAAATTGCATCTCATCCCCCAAACTCCTCCCTCATTCTCCAGATTTTTTAAAAGATTATCACAAAAACTAACCCAAACACTTATAACATGAGACATTTTACCAAAACTAACACAAACACATCCCCACACGCCACACTTTGCTTTGAACATCAAAAAATACCATCAATTACCATTGAATACTCCAAAAACATCATTCGAACACCGGCAAATCACCACTGAATACTCCCAGAACTCCTTCATAAATACTCTTGCACATCATTTGAACACCTTTAAAAACACCTTTGAATAGTCTCAACCACTTGAGTACTCCCAAATACACCGCTGAATACTACTAAAACACCACTGAATACAGTCAAAACACCACCAAATCACCACTGAATACTCCCAGAACACCTTCATAAATACTCTTGCACATCATTTGAACACCTTCAAAACACCTTTGAATAGTCTCAAACACCATTTGAGTACTCCCTAATACACCACTGAATACTACTAAAACACCGCTGAATACAGTCAAAACACCACCAAAATCACCATAAACTATGATCAACACCCATTTTCACACAAATCAGCTCAAATCACTATAACCAAGACGATTACCAATTTCTATGAGCACACTCACCTCCAACTAAGATATAACATGAGCGCAAAAAAACATGAACACAATCCAAACACACACGAACACTTACAACAGAATCACCTATTTTTCGGGATCTCTAGTTCGACAGCAACGCCCACAACCCACAACACCCACAACCCACCCACATCCCACATCACCCACAACCCACAACAACAACAACAACCTACAACTTATAACCACTTTTTCGGCATCACTAGTTCGACAACAACACCCACAACCCACAACACCCCACAACCCATATCACCCACAACAACAACCCACTTATAACATCTTTTTTGGTATCTCTAGTTCGACAACAATACCCACAACCCTCATCGCTTACCAATTTTTTCCCCTTTTTTTTATTGAATCTTAAAATGTAATGCACATTCCTCCCTACATTACTAAAATTCTAATAAAATCCTCTCCATACCCATCTCCTTGTATCCACATAAATTGATATTATGCTCACTACAACTAATCATCTCACTGCCCAACTACTGCGACATGTTTCTACGCCCTCCATTCTTTTCCAATGTATCATAACTTTTCACTTCTATAATTTCTTTAATAATATTCACACTTTACCTTTATTTTCAGTAAAATCCCCCCATATTTCATTAAATTTCTAATACAACCCTCCCCATACCCCTCTCCATCTCACCCACATTTCCTCACATCCACTCACCCATCTCCAAACACACCTCTTCAGAACACACACAAAAATCACATTTCACATCCACAAATGTATCTCATCACCCATCTCAAATCCACTAAAATCACTGTAACCAAGATATTCACAAAATTCTATGACCACCTAACACACACACTCACACACACACACACACACACACACACACACCTCACTTTACTTTGAACACCTTCAAAACACTCTCATACATCATCATTTGAGACCACCTTTTCTCAATATCTCTTAAGAAATATTCTCTCATCCACAACCTTTATCATCTCACTACAGAACAACCCCAAGATTACTTCGAACACTCTCATAAATCATTTGAATACTCACACAAACACCTTTGAACATTTCCAAACAGCACTGAAGCACTTCCAAAATATCATTTTGATTACTCCCAAATAAGATTTATCATCTCTAATTTATCTACACTTACACATTTCATTAACTGAAATTACAACTCATCCACCATACTACTCCCTCAGTCTCCAGACTTTACAACATTATCACAAAATCTAACTCATACACTTATGGCATGAGACATTTTACCAAAACACAAACACACCCACACACACCACACTTTACTTTGTACAACACCAAAAACAACATCAATTACTTTTGATTACTCCAAAAACATCATTTGAACACATTCAAAAACATCAACAAACTCCTTTGAATACTCCCAAAACACCACTGAATACTACCAAAACAGCACCGAATACTGCCCAAACACTAAAAATCACAATAAACTAAGATCAACACCTCCAACTAACACCCATTTTATAGAAATCCCCTCAAATCACTATAACCAAGACGATCCCAATCACCTCAGACTATTATATAACAAGAGCGCTAAAAAAAACACTCATAAATCATAAACATTTCCAAACAACACCGAAAACACTTACAACTGGATCACCACCAACTGAAAACATAACATGTACACACACACACAAAAAAAAAAATTAAGACATCCATCAACTATCATCAATGACCACTCATTTTTATAAACATTCACACAAAAAATCACAATCACCAACTCCATACAATATCTAATACACTCCTCTCACTACCACCAACACATACCAGCACAGATAGGGATACCTCCCATGACATCACACTCCATCCTGTGTTTACTTGGCGATCAGCGACGTCACACCCCACTTTTACTTCATTTAACTTAATGAGAAGAAGTTACTTGTTTCAACCTGTTATATCTCCAATATCTAAGATCACCACAATCAAGGCGTTTACCAAATTCTATAACCCCACCACTAAGATCACACATTTTTGTACACATTCTCTTAAAACATCATCATAACGAAGATCACTAAAACTATCTATACTTTTACTAAGATCACATAACATTTTGTCTTCTCTAACTCACCCACCAATTTACATTCTCATTCACACTTATACATTTCATTAACCGAAATTACATCTCATCCACCAAACTCCTCCCTCATTCTCCAGACTTTACAACATTAGCACAAAAAAAAAACTAACTCATACACATATGACATGAGACATTACCACAACTAACACACTGACTAACTTTGAACCAACTCTGAACATCACCAAAACACCACTGAACATCTTCAAAAAATACTCTGCACATCATTTGAACACCTTCAAAAACACCGTCAAACACCTCCGAATACTCCCAAAACACTACTGATTACTACCAAATCACAACTGAATACTACCAAAACACCATCAAAATCACCAGAAACTAAGTTTAGCATCACCAGCTAACACCCATTTATAGAAATCCCCTCAAATCACGATAACCAAGAACTCCCTCCCCAAGGGCGCAAAAAAAAAGAAAAACTTGAACACAAACCTAATACACAAACACTTAGTACATGATCACCATCAACTGAAAACATATCTTGTACACACATAAATCTAAGACAACCACCAACAACAATCACCCATGTTCATTTACCTCAAAAATCTCTAATATCACAGAAAACACTCATTTTTTATAAACATTCACACAAAAAATCATATTTGACAATATCTAAGCGCACTCACCTCACTACCACCAACACCTGATGTCACACCTCACAGGTCCGGCGAGGTCACCTCCAGTGACGTCACACTCCCATCTGTGTTTACTTGGTGGTCAGTAACATCACACCCAACCCACCCTGTTTCATCCTGTTGTACCCACAATATCTAAGAACACTATAACCAAGACGATTACCAGATTTTATGACCCCACCACTAATATCACAGAAAACACTCATTTTTATAATCATTCACACAAAAATCACGATCACCAATTCCATATCATGTTTACCATCATCTATCAACACTCATCACCAAGATCACCAAAAGTCTAAGATCATGCATCTCAAAACTACTATGATCACTGAAAACACTTATTTTTTTTAAACATTCGCACAAAAATAAGACACACAAAAATACCACAACACTTCCACCAACATCTATAACATAACATGAACACTATAACATATCACCACCACCAAAATAAAAAATAATACACAGACACCCACAACTTATACATTTCAATCACAAATTTAAGACACGAGACATACACACCAAATCTAAGACATTCACCTCCAACTAAGACATACACATCATAACTAAGACATACACCAAAACCTATACCTGACATATTGACAATAAATGTAAGACATAAGCACAAAAAAAATTTACCTTGTCGTGAGACATTACCAGAACTAAGTCACACCCCTCCAACTAATACACAATCACTTTACTAAGTTCATGTTAACTATTCATCAACAAAAAATATTAATACAATTTACCAACCAAATTTATGTTATAATCATCGAAACATAAAACTGTTTTACACATTTTTTTATCAAACTGAATATTCATACCGCATTTATCATTTCTGACCTATGTTGCATATCACATTCCTCATCCACATCATCCCTGAAACATCTGTATGAGGAATGTGATATCATGCAAGCTATGAAGAAAATAAATGATACTGGCTGTAATATTCAGGTTGATAAAAAATAATTAAGTTTCGAATATATAAAACCCCAGGCCAGTAATATAAACCAGCAACACATTGATAATCAGAATTAACTGGCTATGAAATCTTAATGTGTAGCCAGAGGTGTGGTATTGGAATTTACACAAGCAATATTTCATGACATAGTTATTTTTTATTAACACTGAAACTTACTGTTATTATCGAATCAATGTCAGAATTTACAGTGTATATAACCCTGTTAATTAACGAATCAAGGTTAGTATTCTTAGAGAACATGTCTTAAGAAGACAGTATTCAATATGCTTGTTGATTAGCTCTAAGTTGTGAGTGTCAGTGCCTATTTTTTGGACAGTAGTTGACTATGTTATGAGTAAACTCCATGTTTATAGGCCTTATTAGATGAAAGGTAATCATCAGTGATATGTGTCTTATTTTTGTGACTGAAATATGTAAGTGTTTTCATGACTCTGTAGACACGAAAGAATGCAATATATGTTTTGGTATTCTTGTGACAAGTATTGACAAACAAATGGCATAAATCAGCAATGTACAGCAAATTAGCTTGATCGTATTTTAATGTGATGTTATAAAGCCAGTTGAGTATTTTCTAGTGATATTGTTCAGTAGTCACGATCGCCGTCTGTCATCTTATTACAAGTGTTCTTAAATATTGTATTGAAAATAGGGCACAGTGAGGCTTGGAAGCTGTGATATTTTGACCAACCAAGTAGCTGGCACTTACAGATGGGAGTGTATTTTGTCACTGGAACAGCGACTCACCAGTCACAACAAATTGTGACATTCGGAAATGTTATTGGTAGTGAGTATCTGCACTCTTGTCCAGATACTGTAATGTAGTATTTACAAAACAGTATTTCTGAATAGTGATGAGTGAAGCCAGGCCACTATGGGTGAATATTGTTACCAGTCAATTATCTTGGAGCCCATGTGTGTACAAGAATATCTTTTCGGGTGATAACGAACTCATGTACTAATGTTGTGAGAACAAATGTGTTCAAGATTTTTTTTACGCCCGCGGGAAGCAGTTTCTTGGTGATTGTACTCCAATAAATAAGTAGTTATTGCAGACGATACTAACTTAGATCTAGTTATTTGGTAGTAATCAATTGCTGGTATTGGTAATCCAACAATTTTAAGTATTCGAGGTTGACAACATTTTAATTCGTGCAATACTTAGCGGAATATTTTCAAGTGTTATTTTAGTGATCCGATGACAAGCCAGACAGCATTGCAGTATGGCAACAATTCTCAATGTCATCATATGCTATGGTATTAATTTTGTGCTAATATTGTAAGGCATCTGGAAGAATCAAGTAGATGAAATGTATTTCAAGTTAATGAAATGTGTAAGTGTGAATGCCAAATGAAACAATGAGTTAGGCCAAGAACACAAATATTTATGTGTATTAGTAAAAGAAGTAATGGGCTATAGAATGAATCTTCATTATGTGATATGTTTTAGAATATTACCTACAATATATAGGCATGCAAGTTGCGAGTCAGAAATTTTAGTAAACTATCTTATTGTTATTGACCTCTTAGGCTGTGGAAGGACTATAACAGATTGGGGGTAGGCGTCAACTTCCCTCTCATTAAGTTAAATTAAGTAAAAGTGAGTGTGACTATCATGTTAACACTAGCAGCAGGTGAATGTGTTCAAATGATGTTTTTGGAGTAATCAAAGGTAATTGATGTTGTTGTTGGTGTACAAAGTAAAGTGTGGTGTGTGTGTGGGTGTGTTTGTGTTAGTTTTGGTAAAATGTCTCATGTCATAAGTGCATGAGCTAGTTTTTGTGATAATGTTGTAAAGTCTGGAGACTGAGGGAGTAGTATGGTGGATGAGTTGTAATTTCAGTTAATGAAATGTGTAAGTGTAGATAAATTAGAGATGATAAATCTTATTTGGGAGTATTCAAAATGATATTTTGGAAGTGCTTCAGTGTTGTTCGGAAATGTTCAAAGGTGTTTGTGTGAGTATTCAAATGATTTATGAGAGTGTTCGAAGTAATCTTGGGGTTGTTCTGTAGTGAGATGATAAAGGTTGTGGATGAGAGAATATTTCTTAAGAGATATTGAGAAAAGGTGGTCTCAAATGGTGATGTATGAGAGTGTTTTGAAGGTGTTCAAAGTAAAGTGAGGTGTGTGTGTGTGTGTGTGTGTGTGTGTGTGTGTGTGTGTGTGTGTGTGTGTGTGTGTGTGTGTGTGTGTGTGAGTGTGTTTTAGGTGGTCATAGAATTTTGTGAATATCTTGGTTACAGTGATTTTAGTGGATTTGAGATGGGTGATGAGATGCATTTGTGGATGTGAAATGTGATTTTTGTGTGTGTTCTGCAGAGGTGTGTTTGGAGATGGGTGAGTGGATGTGAAGAAATGTGGGTGAGATGGAGAGGGATATGGGGAGGGTTGTATTAGAAATTTAATGAAATATGGGGGGATTTTACTGAAAATAAAGGTAAAGTGTGAATATTATAAAAAGTTATAGAAGTGAAAAGTTATGATACATGGGAAAAGAATGGAGGGCGTAGAAACATATCGCAGCAGTTGGGTAGTGAGATGATTAGTTGTTGTGAGTATAATATCAATTTATGTGGATACAAGGAGATGGGTATGGAGAGGATTTTATTAGAATTTTAGTAATGTAGGGAGGAATGTGCATTACATTTTAAGATTCAATAAAAAGAAGGGGAAAAAATTGGTAAGTGATGAGGGTTGTGGGTATTGTTGTCGAACTAGAGATACCAAAAAAGATGTTATAAGTGGGTTGTTGTTGTGGGTGTGAAGACTTACTCAGCCCTGTAACAACTTCAGTCAGTATTACTCAGGCTGGCTCCTCCTCAGGAAAATTAATGTATAGAAAAAGAATAAAAACTGACAAACATAAACACTTTATTATTTAGAAAATATAAAAAATAAAACACTTAAATATGAAATATTGATCCTACATTAAAGAAAATGAAAAATGAAAAATATAAATGATATCTGAATTCAACGCTAATATATATATAGGGGTGTCTGGTGTTGGTGACACTGCGTGTTGTTGAAATCGTAGCCGTTGCTGATGATGGGGGGGGCGGGTTCGCAGGTGTTGGTTACAACCCACCGGTTCGTTCTTCACAGTAAAGCCTTGAGTATTCTATCCCGATGACAGGAAAGCAGGTTCTTTACCGCTGCAATGATGAGGGGTTACGTCCTGCAATTTCATACAGGTGCACAGGTAATTAAATCCAAAAAGGGGAAGTCTCAGGACGTTAGTCCATCTCCTTCAATTCTACTCGTTGATTGGCAGGTGACCCTCTCTGTCATCCAAGCTGGAAAGATAGACAAGTTACCCACTGCTTAAGAAATCACTCTCCATGATAAGTACAATACCTAAAAGATGTGGTGATTATTACAACAGTCAACCTAGAGCAAGACTGAAAGGACTAAGTTTATTATTGGTCAAAAGTGAAGCTTTCAACCAATAAATCCACTAGAATACAAGGCAGGCATGTACTTACAGTAGTGCTGGGAGCTGTGAGTCTAGTGATTACTGTTTGGACCGGAGCCCCACACGTCACCTTTCGGGGGGGGGGGGAGAAGAAGGAGGGGAAGGGATAGCGGGAGCTAGACTGACCCTACGTTAACAAGCAGCCGGCAATCAAACTATTGTTACTTTATACTCCATCGCTACTTCTATCTATTGAACTTTTTCCCTCACAGTAGGTGATGTGGGTTGTGGGGTGTTGTGGGGTGTTGTGGGTTGTGGGTGTTGTTGTCGAACTAGTGATGCCGAAAAGTGGTTGTAGGTTGTTGTTGTTGTTGTTGTGGGTTGTGGGTGATGTGGGTTGTAGGTTGTGGGCGTTGTTGTCAAACTAGAGATCCCGAAAAATAGGTGATTCTGTTGTAAGTGTTCGTGTGTGTTTGGATTGTGTTCATGTTTTTTGCGCTCATGTTATATCTTAGTTGGAGGTGAGTGTACTCATAGAAATTGATAATCGTCTTGGTTATAGTGATTTGAGGGGATTTGTGTGAAAACGGGTGTTAGTCTGTGATGTTGATCATAGTTTATGGTGATTTTGGTGGTGTTTTGACTGTATTCAGCGGTGTTTTAGTAGTATTCAGTGGTGTATTTGGGAGTACTCAAGTGGTGTTTGAGACTATTCAAAGGTGTTTTTAAAGGTGTTCAAATGATGTGCAAGAGTATTTATGAAGGAGTTCAGGGAGTATTCAGTGGTGATTTGCCCGTGTTCAAATGATGTTTTTGGAGTATTCAATGGTAATTGATGGTATTTTTTGATGTTCAAAGCAAAGTGTGGTGTGTGGGGATGTGTTTGTGTTAGTTTTGGTAAAATGTCTCATGTTATAAGTGTTTGGGTTAGTTTTTGTGATAATCTTGTAAAAAATCTGGAGAATGAGGGAGGAGTTTGGGGGATGAGATGCAATTTAATGAAATGTGTAAGTGCAGATAAATTAGAGATGTCAAATCTTATTTGGGAGTATTCAAAATGTTGTCTTGGAAATGTTCTAAAGTAATTGATGGTGTTTTTGTTGTTTGGAAATGTTCAAAGGTGCTTTTGTGAGTATTCAAATGATTTATGAGAGTGTTCGAAGTAATCTGGGGGTTGTTCTGTAGTAAGATGATAAAGGATGTTGAAGAGAGAATATTTCTTAAGAGATATTGAGAAAAGTGTGTGTGTGTGATTAACTTCGCTAATATGTAAAATTGTGACTAGTGAAATTATCGAAAAGTGGTTATAAGTTGTATGTGTTGTCGTGACTTTTTCTGATAAAATTAGTTAAAACGAGAAAAACTGTGTGTGAGTGAAAATTGTGAGATGTTGGTGGGAGAGTGAGGGTTTGGGGGGGGGGAGAACGGGTTAGAAGAGGAGAGAGAGAGAAGGTCATAGTCTCAGACGATGCTATGGGGTGACCTGAGATGTTATCTGAGATCGGTTAGATAAGACTCGCCAGACTTTTTCTGATGAAATAGTTAAAACGAGAAAAATGTCTAGACTTGAGGAGAGTGAATCTTTTGAAAAGAAATTGTGGATTGTTGTGGGTATTAACGAAAAAAATGTGGAATTACAGTGGACCCCCGCATAACGATTACCTCCAAATGCGACCAATTATGTAAGTGTATTTATGTAACTGCGTTTGTACGTGTATGTTTGGGGGTCTGAAAGGAATAATCTACTTCACAATATTCCTTATGGGAATAAATTCGGTCAGTACTGGCACCTGAACATACTTATGCAGTGAAAAAATATCGTTAACCGGGGGTCCACTGTATTTGGGTTATCCTGGGGTTAAGAGTGAAAATGTGTAATGTTTTCCCTATGTTGTATATGAAATGTGTAATACTGAGATGGTGACGACGAAGAAGATCCAGAACAAAATGCACAGAATTTCTTCAAGAGAAAAAGAATTACTCTATGTTGATTTTAGTCAATGATTTGTATCTTTTTTTCAATGAATTTGTATTTTTTGTGTTACCAGAAATGTATATGAAATGCATTGGTTGTATAATAAATAAATGAAAATATTGTGTATTAGTGTTATCCTGCATTTTAATGTCTGCTTGACAAGATTCAGCCTGTGTGTGTGAGGTCATCACGTGACGTCACTGACCGCCGAGTAAACACAGGTGGGGTGACGTCACACTTGTTTAGACCTGTAGTAAGAGAAAATACCATGCCCCATAGGGGGAGTTCATTTGAATGCTTACCCCCAGAGGGGGGAATCCAAAAAAACTTGATCCGAGGAGATGGAGTCTTTGTATTATTGATATCGAGAAAAAACTTGATCCAAGGAGATGGAGGAGAAATACTTGGGGTAGAAGTGGGTGGTGGGAGGTGTGAGGGGAAAATCTTTGTATTATTGATATCGAGAAAAACTTGATCCGAGGAGATGGAGCAGGAATATTTGGGGTGGAAGTGTGATAGGAGGGGTACCCATAGGAGGAAACCCAAAAACCCCATAGGGGGAATCCAAAAAATTTGATCCGAGGAGATGGAGAACACAAGAAAATGAAATTAAAAAAAAAATCGAAAAAAATCGGAAAAAAATTCGGGGAGCGGGGACGATCCAGACGACGCTGCGGAAGGCGCTGCAGAAGGCGCGGGCGGGCGCGGCAGGCGCGGCAGGCACGGCGGGCACGGCGCACAGGGGGGTTGCTGGGGGGGTTGAAGGGCGTGGTAGGGGGTTGAGGGCGAGGTGGTCGAGGGCGAGGTGGTTGAGGGTGAGGTCAATGTCGCGGGTCGGCGCGGACGGGCTGGCACTCGGGCGGGCACTCGGGCGGGCGCGCGGGCGCGTGGGCGCGGAATGAGACCGCTCAGGATGGACCGCTCAGCCGCATTCAGTACTACATTCAGTACTACTTAATATATATATATATATATATATATATATATATATATATATATATATATATATATATATATATATATATATATATATATATATATATATGTCGTGCCGAATATGTAAAACTGGTCAATTAGCAAGAACTCATTTAAAATTAAGTCCTTTCTAAAATTTTCTCATATTCGTTTAAAGATATATTTTTTTCATTAATGTTGATGTAAAAAATTATAATTTTGCACCAAAATGAACTTAGAAAACTTACCTAATCTTATTATAACAAGAACAATTTATTTTAGCTTTACCCAGCTAAATATATTTTAGATTTGTTTACAATAATTAAATTCTAAACAAACACAGTGAAATATATTTTTTTCGTTAGGTTCAGAATGATTTTGGCGAAATTATTGCATACATAAATTTTCACTTGTCCTATATGGCAAGATGAGCGTTGCTATTTAAGCCAAGATCGCAGGTTCTGCCTATTCGGCACGATATATATATATATATATATATATATATATATATATATATATATATATATATATATATATATATATAATTTGGTGAATAAAACCTCGATTTGAAGACTGACGATCAAGGCTCCAAACCTCATTGCAGTAATGACCCATGCGGGTTTACATCCTCATAAAATCTACGATACCTTCACAAACTTTTCCTTCCTCCTCTCAAGTTCCAGTACCAAGTTCTGTCCTTACCTTCGAGCGTCAACATCAAGTTAGACAAGCTTCACAACTTTAACCAAGTTCTCTTCCTTTTCAAGCTTCACCATTAAGTTCCGCCTCAGCATCAAGTTCTACCTCCCTCCATTAAAACTTAAAATAACTGAAGTTCTCCCAAGTTGTTAGTCCATAACTCCAGGCTAACTGTTCCACAAGATCCAGTCTTCTCTAAAAAAAAAAAGTAAGTCTTATATATTTTCAGCATAGAGGCCTCGCTGCTGGTAATTAATACGTATGAATCATGAACGTTACTCGGCACACACTAATTACGTTGTGTAAACTAGTTTCTTCCCTGAATTTTAATGAATCTTTGTCATTACATGACTTGTGTGTTGCCTTTTCAGAAATTTCTTTAAATATTTTTAATATACATACACACACATATGTATATATGTCGTGCCGAATAGGTAAAATTGATCTATTAGCAAGAACTCATTTAAAATTAAGTCTTTTCTAAAATTTTCTCTTATACCTTTTAGGATATACTCTTTCTATTTATGTTACTGTAAAAATTAATAATTTTGTACCAAAAGACCTTAGAAAACCTGCCTAACCTTATTATAACAAGCGCAATTTAATTTTGCCTAATATATGTATGTCGTGCCGAATAGGTAAAACTGGTATTTCAATACCTGAGTGTCACGAGGAAGCTCCACGTATGTACAGTGACACTGAAATTCGACAATGTAATCGGAAAAGGATTCATCGCTGTGGACAGGATTCGAACCTGTGCGGGCAGAACCCAATGGATTTCGAGTCCATCTCCTTAACCACTCGGACACCACAGCTGCGTGTGTCATATGCCACTCACACACAAGTAGAGGCAGACACAGACAGATGGATGGTTTTGTTTTAATACAGCACTGTATGTGGTATATACCCAGAGATATACACGTCTCGGTATATATTACAGGTGTCCCGTAGCTCGATCACTAGCTCACTCAGCTCACACACTGAGGTCCGGAGTTCGAATATCCGGTACAGCTGGAAAACATTGGGGACGTGTTTCCATAAGACACCTGCTGTTCCTGCTCACCCATCAGTGTCAAATGGGTACTTGGGTGTTAGTCGACCTGTGTGGGTTGCAACTTGGGACATGGACCTAATTTGCGGGAAATGCTCAGCATAACAAGCGGCTTTCTATATAGTAGTATGTCATTGATGTCAGCTATGGTCTATATACCTTGTACATGTACTTGTAGTAAATAAAAATCTTATTATTATATTATTGAAAGGCAGAGTGGTACACCAGATACAAGTTCATTACCGTCCTACCAACACTGCCGTCTGTGAAACAAGGTTAGGTTAGGTAAGGTTTGTCAGGAAACAGGACAAGTGTTTCCTGACGCGGATCTTAGTCATATGATGACGCGCATAATTATAATTATAATCGTGGGGGAACGCTAAACCCGTAGGATTATACAACGCATGTGGGGGGGAATGGAAGGCATTTAGGCTCAATCCAGGCAACAGGAGCATAGATTCAATTCACTAGATCAAGAGCCCCTCACCAACGTCAAGGAACCTCCCGTGAGGGGGTGATGATCCGCAGCTGGAGCTTTAGGTCATCTGACTGAGGCCTTCCACTGGCTTATCCCTCCAACCCCTTTAAAAATTATGGTTATAACAAAAAAAGGCACAATACCGTGACTGCAACAGTAAACCAATAACCCGCACATAGAAGAGAGGAGCTTACGATGACTGGAACAAAGTCACATTTGTGACTTTGTAAATGCTCCAAGTCGGACCGAAGCGCCGTCGTAAGCTCCTCTCTTCTGTGTGCGGGTTATTTGTGAATTATGGTTATAATTATTGGTTTCTAAGGCAAAAGAATCTGGTTCCAGCGGTGCAGACTTACCATAGCTCTTGTCCGGCACTACAGTCGGGTCCACACACTCAACTTCCTAGTCGTAGTTCATGAGTTCCAGCTTAAATCGTTAAACCATGACTCACGAAATCTTAACAAATAGGGTAACTCACTGGCCTTGAGTTTTCCGACTCACTCGTCATGGGTTTAAACTCCCACCCGTTCAGTGGCTTGTTTATTTATTACACCAATATTTATTTCAGAAATTTTTAACCGAGACCCGACGCGCGCGCGCGCACACACACACACACACACACACACACACACACACACACACACACACACACACACACAAATTGATACTTACATAACAGGCCACGTGTCAATCGACAAGTGCCTTTTGCAGCTGGTAACAACAACACACAAATCAGGGAACGGGTGGGGTTTGAACTCGCAGGCCAGTGCGTTAAACCCTTCCGTGATCTATTTGTAATCGTGTTATTACGATTCAGTTAGTCATAACAACACACACACACACACAAACACCCACTTCAGTACCAAACACGAAGCAAACAAGAAAAACACCATTCCCTTAGGGCAATTCATAATGGTTATCATTATACCCATAATTTTTAAAGTAGAGGAGGGGTAAGCTAGCGGAAGGCCTCGGTCAGATGACCAAAAGCTCCAGCAATGGGTCATCATATGACCAACACCCGCGTCAGGAAACACTAGTTTCCTGACAAAATTCACCTAACCTAACCTAAACAGTACTTTAACTAATAGAACTACGAATAATAATAATAATAGTAATAATAATAATAAGACACACATTGTTTACAGAGTATTGATATTAATGATGCATCAAATGAGCGCCAACAAAGGCACCGATATTTGGTTGGTGATTGGAGAATTTAATGTTAAGTCACCTCGGTCGTCACCACGCTCCTCCAGGGGTCGATGAAGCATGCAGAGGCGCGAAGGGGAAGAAGAAACAGACTTTACAAGAAATATAGAGTAGAGCAAATCGCTGAAAAACAAGATTCAGATATAAGAGACGGAAATGAATCCGTCAGAATCATGCCAGCCAGAAATGAATCCGTCAGAGTGAAGATAGCCCAAAATGAATCTGTCAGCAATCATGAGAGCCAGAAATGAGCACATCAAAATCATGAGCCAGAAATTAATACGTCAGAATCATGAGTCAGAAATACGTCAGAAGCATGAAGAAATACGTCAGAGTCATGAAAACCAGAAATACGTCAGAGTCATGAGAATCAGAAATACGTCAGAATCATGAGAGCCAGAAATACGTCAGAATCATGAGAGCCAGAAATACGTCAGAAGCATGACAGCCAGAAATACGTCAGAATCATGAGAGCCAGAAATACGTCAGAAGCATGACAGCCAGAAATACGTCAGAATCATGAGAGCCAGAAATACGTCAGAATCATGAGAGCCAGAAATACGTCAGAAGCATGACAGCCAGAAATACGTCGGAATCATGAGAGACAGAAATACGTCAGAATCATGAGAGCCAGAAATACGTCAGAAGCATGACAGCCAGAAATACGTCGGAATCATGAGAGCCAGAAATACGTCGGAATCATGAGAGCCAGAAATACGTCGGAATCATGAGAGACAGAAATACGTCGGAATCATGAGAGCCAGAAATACGTCGGAATCATGAGAGACAGAAATACGTCAGAATCATGAGAGCCAGAAATACGTCGGAATCATGAGAGCCAGAAATACGTCGGAATCATGAGAGACAGAAATACGTCGGAATCATGAGAGCCAGAAATACGTCGGAATCATGAGAGACAGAAATACGTCAGAATCATGAGAGACAGAAATACGTCAGAATCATGAGAGCCAGAAATACGTCGGAATCATGAGAGACAGAAATACATCAGAATCATGAGAGCCAGAAATACGTCAGAATCATGACAGCCAGAAATACGTCAGAATCATGACAGACAGAAATACGTCAGAATCTGAGAGCCAGAAAACCACTTCGAAAATGTTGTGACATTCAAGATTACAACAGGAAAAAAACACAGATACAGTAAAATGCGATCCTTTATTGAGACAAAGTCCCACCATGGACGCATGTCTCACAGACTGATAAACTGGGCATTGATGAAGTCCCTAGTGCGCGAAACATCGTCATATTAACACGTAAACAAACACTGGGACATCTTAGAAAACGTTTCGGTCCCGGGACTTCGATCACTTGTCGGTATATAATACCACTGATATACATATAGGCGTACAGCAAATGGTTATTCGATGTTATATATAACAGGGATCAAGACTGTAATTATAGTCAGCATTTGTGTAAAGCCATATATCAGCGTGAGTGAGCTATTACCTAGATTTCCAGGTATAAGCTATGACACCAATGCTTCTTGAAGGATTAGCTTCTGACGTATGTCTGAATCCAATTAAGTATTTTATGCCTGTTATGCACCAGAGCCCGTGTATAATATTCCTGTGATAGCGTGTCTTGTTGGTAATAAAGTTCTGGCAGATGTTACTTTGCACGTAGGTCAGTTACTAAGAAGTCGTATCGTATTACCTGGAGTGTACTTGGAGAGGATTTCGGGGGTCAACTCCCCCGTGGCCCGGTCTGTGACCAGGCTTAACAGTGTCAGAAATAAGGAGGGATTATTACTCTTGATTATAGGAACTTGGGGAGTTCATTCTTGTCAGATTAATATATATGAGTAAGGTGTTATTAATATATGTGAGTAAGGTGTTATTAATATATGTGAGTAAGGTGTTATTAATATATGTGAGTAAGGTGTTATTAATATATATGAGTAAGGTGTTATTAATATATGTGAGTAAGGTGTTATTAATATATGTGAGTAAGGTGTTATTAATATATGTGAGTAAGGTGTTATTAATATATGTGAGTAAGGTGTTATTAATATATGTGAGTAAGGTGTTATTAATATATGTGAGTAAGGTGTTATTAATTTATGTGAGTAAGGTGTTATTAATATATGTGAGTAAGGTGTTATTAATATATGTGAGTAAGGTGTTATTAATTTATGTGAGTAAGGTGTTATTAATATATGTGAGTAAGGTGAACGTATGGATTTTTTCTGTAAGGAGTAAACAAAGAAACAATTCTTAGGAATTTCCTCAACATGGGTCCTTTAAACTGAAGCACTTCCTGCAAAGTTGTCGTGTTGATCTGGATGTTGCAAAGATGCATATGTTTCCCCCCATCCTCCTCCTTCTCCACTGTCTCTTCTTCACAATAATAATAATAATAATAATAATAATAATAATAATAATAATAGAGAAAAAAGATTCCTGACACTCACTCTCTGGCAGCTCAGATATAGTAAAGATGACATCAATTTCTCCAGCATCCTGATGCTGTAGTTGTTGCTATGGGTTTTCGCGTTTTTCTTGTTGTAGTTTTTGTTTTGCAATGTCCTCCCATCCTCCCTTCCTTCATCCCTTTATTCATCCGTCTATCTCTTCCTTCTTCGGTCTGTTGCTGTGGTACCCACCAAGCCAGGGTTGCTGTGGTACCCACCAAGCCAGGGTTGCTGTGGCACCCACCAAGCCAGGGTTGCTGTGGCACCCACCAAGCCAGGGTTGCTGTGGCACCCATGAAGCCAGGGTTGCTGTGGTACCCACCTAGCCAGGGTTGTTGTGGTACCCACCAAGCCAGGGTTGCTGTGGTACCCACCAAGCCAGGGTTGCTGTGGCACCCACAAAGTCAGTGTTGCTGTGGCACCCACAAAGCCAGGGTTGCTGTGGCACCCACAAAGCCAGGGTTGCTGTGGCACCCACAAAGCCAGGGTTGCTGTGGCACCCACAAAGCCAGGGTTGCTGTGGCACCCACAAAGCCAGGGTTGCTGTGGTACCCACCAAGTCAGTGTTGCTGTGGCACCCACAAAGTGAGGGTTGCTGTGGCACCCACAAAGTGAGGGTTGCTGTGGCACCCACAAAGCCAGGGTTGCTGTGGCACCCACAAAGCCAGGGTTGCTGTGGTACCCACCAAGTCAGTGTTGCTGTGGCACCCACAAAGTCAGGGTTGCTGTGGCACCCACAAAGTGAGGGTTGCTGTGGTACCCACCAAGTCAGTGTTGCTGTGGCACCCACAAAGTCAGGGTTGCTGTGGCACCCACAAAGTCAGGGTTGCTGTGGCACCCACAAAGTCAGGGTTGCTGTGGCACCCACAAAGTCAGGGTTGCTGTGGCACCCACAAAGTCAGGGTTGCTGTGGCACCCACAAAGTCAGGGTTGCTGTGGCACCCACAAAGTCAGGGTTGCTGCATCACCTATGCAGAATTTGCAGATATACAGCTTA
Source organism: Cherax quadricarinatus (assembly GCF_038502225.1). Lineage (NCBI taxonomy): Eukaryota > Metazoa > Arthropoda > Malacostraca > Decapoda > Parastacidae > Cherax > Cherax quadricarinatus. Next base: position 10,366,533 of record NC_091379.1, read on the forward strand.
TCTTTTTTCAATATTTACTAATATTACTATAATTATTATTATTTGTAGTAGTAGTAACAGTATAGTAGAAATAATAGCAATAGTAATAGTAGTAGAAATAATAGCAATAGTAGTAGTAGTAGTAATAGTAGTAGCTGAAATAATAGCAATAGTAGTAGTTAGAGTAGTAGCTGAAATAGTAGCAATAGTAGTAGTAGTAGTAGAAATAGCAATCGTAGTAGTAGTACTTGAACATCAGTCTCTCAGAAGTACTTGTAGCCCAGCTTAAGCCTGGGTACTAGAACATCAATCTCTCAGAAGTACTTGTAGCCCAGCTTAAGCCTGGGTACTAGAACATCAATCTCTCAGAAGTACTTGTGGCCCAGCTTAAGCCTGGGTACTAGAACATCAATCTCTCAGAAGTACTTGTAGCCCAGCTTAAGCCTGGGTACTAGAACATCAATCTCTCAGAAGTACTTGTAGCCCAGCTTAAGCCTGGGTACTAGAACATCAATCTCTCAGAAGTACTTGTGGCCCAGCTTAAGCCTGGGTGCTAGAACATCAATCTCTCAGAAGTACTTGTAGCCCAGCTTAAGCCTGGGTACTAGAACATCAATCTCTCAGAAGTACTTGTAGCCCAGCTTAAGCCTGGGTACTAGAACATCAATCTCTCAGAAGTACTTGTAGCCCAGCTTAAGCCTGGGTACTAGAACATCAATCTCTCAGAAGTACTTGTAGCCCAGCTTAAGCCTGGGTACTAGAACATCAATCTCTCAGAAGTACTTGTGGCCCAGCTTAAGCCTGGGTACTAGAACATCAATCTCTCAGAAGTACTTGTAGCCCAGCTTAAGCCTGGGTGCTAGAACATCAATCTCTCAGAAGTACTTGTAGCCCAGCTTAAGCCTGGGTACTAGAACATCAATCTCTCAGAAGTACTTGTAGCCCAGCTTAAGCCTGGGTACTAGAACATCAATCTCTCAGAAGTACTTGTAGCCCAGCTTAAGCCTGGGTACTAGAACATCAATCTCTCAGAAGTACTTGTAGCCCAGCTTAAGCCTGGGTACTAGAACATCAATCTCTCAGAAGTACTTGTAGCCCAGCTTAAGCCTGGGTGCTAGAACATCAATCTCTCAGAAGTACTTGTAGCCCAGCTTAAGCCTGGGTACTAGAACATCAATCTCTCAGAAGTACTTGTAGCCCAGCTTAAGCCTGGGTACTAGAACATCAATCTCTCAG
>NC_091379.1:10372747-10380247 GCF_038502225.1 Cherax quadricarinatus
TTGTGGCGCTCAGTCCATCGAAGTCCAAACCTCGGCGTCATTTTCTGCCGGATATAGAACTCCCATAAATTTCAGGCAACCAGTTTCTAAGCTGTAACAGCCTTAAAATTCCAAAACTCCCATGAGCTTACAGAATATTACAGTTTACCAATTTTTGCATCGTCCGAAATTCAGAAGCATTCCGATTGCATCTCTTTGCAGATTCCGTAACTTCGAGAGTAAAAGCTATTTGATTTCACGAAAGAAAACTAGCCTCATCTATATTTCTGAAGTCAGTAACTCAATGATCCAGACATTTAAAATAGTACTTGATTTTTTTTATATTAACCCGTGTAGCTTATACAACTCTAATAGTGATCAATGATAGACTTTCCGCCCGCTTTGAGCTCTGGTAATATCGTAGTCAATGAGATTCATCCTAATTACGATCAATACTATTAATTACAGAAAAAAACAGCTTTTATTCGCCTCTTTCTCTTTGATTACGTTACTTACATTATCTAGTGACATTCCAAATCCCAGAAGATGTAAACTTTGTTGCGATGTCATCTCGTAAGATTAAAGACTGGAAAATTTTACACGTCAACACCTTTTAGATTTTAAAAACTTTCAAAATTATTTAGCCTCTACAACCCTCTAACTTCCAGAATTCAACAAACTCCACATCCCATTAACATGTAGAATTCAGCAGCCTACACATCTCATTATCTTTCAGAATTCAACAACCTCCACATTCAGCCATCTTCCAAAGTAACTCAACTTCTACACTCCACTAACTTCCAGATCCCAGAAACTTTTATCCATTAACAATTTCCAATCTACCAACTTCTAAATTCCATGGAATTTAAAGCTGCCTCAACTTCCCACTCCTGCTACAGCCTCACACATGCAACTTCCAAACTAGAGCAACTTCCAGACGCCTACAATTTCCAGAGCCGGGTTGTTTCCAGTCACCTCGAGACCACCACCTCTGGAACCTCGGGATCAAAGCTACTCCAACTTTCCAGGATAATTTTTTTACCGCAGGTCGTCCTTGATGTTTTCCAGTTCCTGTTTTACTTTAAGCTGTTTTAAAGCTATTTTTCAAGAGGATAATGGGAGGCTGTCGATGTGTAAAACCTTTTTCTTCTTCTAGACATTCGATTTCATTTTTTTGAAGATTGAGCCACTTGTGGAGCACTTGGGAATCTTTATTGAGGAAAGGTTCGCCAGCCAGTGGCTTCTTCAGTCCAATACAGAGAAGAACTGTGGAAGTTGAGAAGGAGTTTAAGGTAATCAGTTCTTCAGCCTGTGTTTATATATATATATATATATATATATATATATATATATATATATATATATATATATATATATATATATATATATATATATATATATATAATGTGGAAAGCTAAAACCAGAAAGAAAATTATGACAAGAAAAATAAGATAAGAAAAATACATGATTATACAGTAGCTGGAAACCACTTGAAGATCTGTAGTGGTGAACAGTACTAACTTAGTTCACTGTATCAGCTTCTCTGGACACACAAGCCCTGAGTCTTGTTGTAAAATTTCCTCTTGTACTCCAAGATCAGGACAAGATATAATCATCATTACTTGAAGCTACGGACACCAAGATTCTGATTTGCGGAAAGTTTATGAAGCCTCACCAAGTCATTTGCCGAGCCATTGTGTAGCACTTACGATCATTCATTCACTAATAGTCTTGCCAGTAGACATCTCAATTAAATATTGCAGTAATCCTCCGAACTGCAGCATCCAACATCTTCATCCTCTTCAGCATACAGACTCTGTACTTCCCATCTCCAGGACCCAAGTCCAGCTAACCAGTTTCCCTTAATCCATTCGTAATATTTCCTTGATTACTCCAACAGCATGTCAAATCCTTTTGCTTTCACTCTGATCAAATAGGCATACATATGCCTGTTAGATGTGCAAGCCCCTACGAGTTAAAACCTTCATATCCTCCCTCCAACCTACACAGGCTTCTTCAGTCGAGTACAGAAGAGGAAGCAGAAGCAGTAGAGATGTAAAGACGATGTAATCAGTCCATCTGACCACCTCAAGACCAGGTCTTCAAGGGTGAGGAACTAAATACATTATTTTCACATCTCCCCTGCTTCTGCTGCCTCCTCTGTACTCGACTGGAGAAGCCTCTTGTGTAGGCGAAACGTTTCGGAATTAAGACACCTAACTTTTGCACATGTGACTTTCTTCTCAACCTGTCGGTATTGTGTACCAATATCATAGTCACTCCTACTTCTCCTTCATTCCACTCTTAAATTATTCATGCTCTTGGTCATATGATACTCCATCCTCTCTAAATGTTCAAACCACATCAAGAACCACTCCCCATTAAATCTTCTAATTTCTACACTGCTAATTCTCTGCATAGTTCACAATAATCCTCTCTTAGGAGAGTGAAACTTACGATATTTCGGTCTTACCTGGACCATTAATTAGGCACACTTCATACGTTTCAGTCTATATATTAGCTCTGTATTAGGTGTGATTAGTTAATGGTACAAGTCGGACCGAAACGTTGTCATACGTTTTATTCTATGTGCGGGTGTATTTGTGTAACTCAGTCACGGTATTGGGCCTTTTTTTCTTTCTCTTCGTAGTATTTTCATTATATTGCTTGTCAAAATTTTGTCTCCACTACCTCCCACATAAAAATGTGTGTACCATTGTACTCTGGTATATATTGTTGTGATTTCTGGTGACTAAGTTCAGTTGATGACTTGCGTAGGTTAGTGGTAAATTTGAGACACAGACTGAGCGCTTATTTCTTGATAAACAACCTACCATCGCGCACCTTAACTGGCTACGAGAAACAAGCGCTCAGTCTGGGTTTCAAATTTACCACTAACCTAGGCAAACCAAACCATCAACATTTCATTTTTGACCCAACAGACTTATTTTTTTTCCACAGATGCCTCTACATTCTACCTATCATTTTCACCTGGTCTTTCATAGTCCCACCTGCTGAAATGTTCACTCTCAAATATCTAAAAATGCCACAATTCGTCCATGCTCCTTTCTAGCAATCTAATATCCATTTTTCCATTCAGAAATTTTGCTCTCCACATCACTTTAATCTTACAGTGTTAATCTTTTTTACATACCCTATCAAATTCCTTCATTATTATTATAATCAAAAAGAAGCGCTAAGCCACAAGGGCTATGCAGCGCTGCAGGGCAGGAAGGAAGCGAGGGCATCAGGTGGCAAAAGAGAGATGGATGAGTAATAGGTTATCAAATTCCTTCAACATTTGCAGTTTTTCTTCAGAAACTTTTAAATGAACTGTATCATCGGCAGAAAGCAACTGTGATAAATCCACATAAATATTGATAAAACTATTAAGATATTGATCTAACCTTTCAGAGATTACCATAGGAATCTCAAATAAGGAATTTAGGAAAGATTTGATTAAAAACATCTTTAAAAGAAACTTAAAACCCTGGAAGAATAAATGAAAATGCTGAAGAAATTTTATGCGAAGTCATAGGAGAATTAGATTACATTTTAATCCCATACCTCTCCCCAACACTCTACCATTCACTTCCTTTACAACCCCATCTATAAATACATTAAACAACCATCGCGCATCCCAGCCCCGTCTAAGGCCTACATTCACTGCAAAAATAGTTTCCTCTTCTTCAAACCGAGTCTTAATCTCCGCTGAAGAGATAAATTTGACAGAGAATGCAAACACTAAGGCCACCAGGCTCCTGACTCACGCTGGTAGCATAACCATACACAAACAACAGCAACGCGAGATCTCGACCAGCACCAGCAGGTACAAGCAACAAATACCACGAACCAAAGTACAAGTCAAAGGCTTGCAGCACCGGCCGTGCTATATACTAGCTTTTAGCGCAATGAGGAATAAGAAAATATGGAGAGAAATGTTATACATAGTAGAATAGCCTTGGCTTAACATATATATCCTCCACCATAACCTTTGTGCAATATATATATATATATATATATATATATATATATATATATATATATATATATATATATATATATTAGTTATTTATGTCACAATACAATTGTTTCTTACGTCTAAAATTAACGAGAAATGTATCAAGCAAACTTACACACACATACACACACACATACACACACACATACACACACACACACACACATACACACACACATACACACACACACACACACACACACACACACACACACACACACTTGTATATTGGTGCATCTATGCAAATTTGCAGCCTGGTCAACAATGCAAATCTGAAGTGCGAGAATATGCAACTTAGTGAGAGTTGGTTGCAAGGGTTCTAACACAGCTGAACAATGTCAACACTGCTGCTGCCCGCACGGGTTTGGACGCTTTAGTAAAATACTATAATAATGAATATGGCAATAATAAAATTAAAACACTGAATAATAATAATAATAATGATCATCATCATTATTATGCAAGTGATTTAATAAATTAACTATGGCTATAGTCTCCTTTAACAACAATAATTGCACTCTTAACCCAGCAATGACTAAATTGTTCCTTATTCCAGTAATAACTACAGTGTTATATAATCCAGTAATAACTACAGTGTTCCATATTCCAGTAATAACTACAATGTTCCATAATCCAGTAATAACTACAATGTTCCATAATCCAGTAATAACTACAATGTTCCATAATCCAGTAATAACTACAATGTTCCATAATCCGGTAATAACTACAATGTTCCATAATCCAGTAATAACTACAATGTTCCATAATCCAGTAATAACTACAATGTTCCATAATCCAGTAATAACTACAATGTTCCATAATCCAGTAATAACTACAATGTTCCATAATCCAGTAATAACTACAATGTTCCATAATCCAGTAATAACTACAATGTTCCATAATCCAGTAATAACTACAATGTTCCATAATCCAGTAATAACTACAATCTTCCATAATCCAGTAATAACTACAATGTTCCATAATCCAGTAATAACTACAATGTTCCATATTCCAGTAATAACTACAATGTTCCATATTCCAGTAATAACTACAATGTTCCATAATCCAGTAATAACTACAATGTTCCATATTCCAGTAATAACTACAATGTTCCATAATCCAGTAATAACTACAATGTTCCATAATCCAGTAATAACTACAATGTTCCATAATCCAGTAATAACTACAATGTTCCATAATCCAGTAATAACTACAATCTTCCATAATCCAGTAATAACTACAATGTTCCATAATCCAGTAATAACTACAATGTTCCATAACCCAGTAATAACTACAATGTTCCATAATCCAGTAATAACTACAATGTTCCATATTCCAGTAATAACTACAATGTTCCATAATCCAGTAATAACTACAATGTTCCATATTCCAGTAATAACTACAATGTTCCATAATCCAGTAATAACTACAATCTTCCATAATCCAGTAATAACTACAATGTTCCATAATCCAGTAATAACTACAATGTTCCATAATCCAGTAATAACTACAATGTTCCATAATCCGGTAATAACTACAATCTTCCATAATCCAGTAATAACTACAATGTTCCATAATCCAGTAATAACTACAATGTTCCATATTCCAGTAATAACTACAATGTTCCATATTCCAGTAATAACTACAATGTTCCATAATCCAGTAATAACTACAATGTTCCATATTCCAGTAATAACTACAATGTTCCATAATCCAGTAATAACTACAATGTTCCATATTCCAGTAATAACTACAATGTTCCATAATCCAGTAATAACTACAATGTTCCATAATCCAGTAATAACTACAATGTTCCATAATCCAGTAATAACTACAATGTTCCATAATCCAGTAATAACTACAATGTTCCATAATCCGGTAATAACTACAATCTTCCATAATCCAGTAATAACTACAATGTTCCATAATCCGGTAATAACTACAATGTTCCATAATCCAGTAATAACTACAATGTTCCATAATCCGGTAATAACTACAATCTTCCATAATCCAGTAATAACTACAATGTTCCATAATCCGGTAATAACTACAATCTTCCATAATCCGGTAATAACTACAATGTTCCATAACCCAGTAATAACTACAATGTTCCATAATCCAGTAATAACTACAATGTTCCATAATCCGGTAATAACTACAATGTTCCATAACCCAGTAATAACTACAATGTTCCATAATCCGGTAATAACTACAATGTTCCATAATCCGGTAATAACTACAATGTTCCATAATCCGGTAATAACTACAATGTTCCATAACCCAGTAATAACTACAATGTTCCATAATCCAGTAATAACTACAATGTTCCATAATCCAGTAATAACTACAATGTTCCATAATCCGGTAATAACTACAATGTTCCATAATCCAGTAATAACTACAATGTTCCATAATCCGGTAATAACTACAATGTTCCATAATCCAGTAATAACTACAATCTTCCATAATCCAGTAATAACTACAATGTTCCATAATCCGGTAATAACTACAATGTTCCATAATCCAGTAATAACTACAATCTTCCATAATCCAGTAATAACTACAATGTTCCATAATCCAGTAATAACTACAATGTTCCATAATCCAGTAATAACTACAATCTTCCATAATCCAGTAATAACTACAATCTTCCATAATCCAGTAATAACTACAATGTTCCATAATCCAGTAATAACTACAATGTTCCATAATCCAGTAATAACTACAATCTTCCATAATCCAGTAATAACTACAATGTTCCATAATCCAGTAATAACTACAATCTTCCATAATCCAGTAATAACTACAATCTTCCATAATCCAGTAATAACTACAATGTTCCATAATCCAGTAATAACTACAATGTTCCATAATCCAGTAATAACTACAATCTTCCATAATCCAGTAATAACTACAATGTTCCATAATCCAGTAATAACTACAATGTTCCATAATCCGGTAATAACTACAATGTTCCATAATCCAGTAATAACTACAATGTTCCATAATCCAGTAATAACTACAATCTTCCATAATCCAGTAATAACTACAATGTTCCATAATCCAGTAATAACTACAATGTTCCATAATCCGGTAATAACTACAATGTTCCATAACCCAGTAATAACTACAATGTTCCATAATCCAGTAATAACTACAATGTTCCATAATCCGGTAATAACTACAATGTTCCATAATCCAGCAATAACTACAATGTTACTTAACCAGTAAGTGATGAGTACAAGGTTCCTTAACCAAGAAATCACTGCAATTTCCCAAAAGAAACTACGTGTTCAGACTTCCTGGTTTTTGCAAGCACCCAGGTGTCCTGATATACTGGCTAAGTCACGTAGTTCCATATATCGTGTCAGCAGGATGAGGAAGAGGAGCAGGAGGAGGAGCAGTAGGATAAGGAGGAGGAGGAGGAGGAGGAGGAGGAGGTGGAGCAGCAGGAAGAGAGGCAGGGACTTGGGGGAATTAGGATAACCTCTTAAATCTTA
>NC_091379.1:10385247-10457747 GCF_038502225.1 Cherax quadricarinatus
GGTGCGGGATTACCAAAACTGTTGTCCAGAGGGCTGAGGAAGGGTTGTTGAGGTGGTTCGGACATGTAGTGAGAATGGAGCGAAACAGAATGACTTCAAGAGTGTATCAGTCTGTAGTGGAAGGAAGGCGGGGTAGGGGTCGGCCTAGATAAGGTTGGAGAGAGGGGGTAAAGGAGGTTTTGTGTGCTAGGGGCTTGGACTTCCAGCAGGTATGCATGAGCGTGTTTGATAGGAGTGAATGGAGACAAATGGTTTTTAATACTTGACGTGCTGTTGGAGTGTGAGCAAAGTAACATTTATGAAGGGGTTCAGGGAAACCGGCAGGCCGGACTTGAGTCCTGGAGATGGGAAGTACAGTGCCTGCACTCTGAAGGAGGGGTGTTAATGTTGCAGTTTAAAAACTGTAGTGTAAAGCACCCTTCTGGCAAGACAGTGATGGAGTGAATGATGGTGAAAGTTTTTCTTTTTCGGGCCACCCTGCCTTGGTGGGAATCGGCCAGTGAGATAATAAAAAAAAATATTATATATAAATATATATATATAAATATATGCATATAAATATATACACATATATATATATATATATATTTATTTATATTTTTTTTATTATCACACTGGCCGATTCCCACCAAGGCAGGGTGGCCCGAAAAAGAAAAGCTTTCACCATCATTCACTCCATCACTGTCTTGCCAGAAGGGTGCTTTACACTACAGTTTTTAAACTGCAACATTAACACCCCTCCTTCAGAGTGCAGGCACTGTACTTCCCATCTCCAGGACTCAAGTCCGGCCTGCCGGTTTCCCTGAACCCCTTCATAAATGTTACTTTGCTCACACTCCAACAGCACTTCAAGTATTAAAAACCATTTGTCTCCATTCACTCCTATCAAACACGCTCACGCATGCCTGCTGGAAGTCCAAGCCCCTCGCACACGAAACCTCCTTTACCCCCTCCCTCCAACCTTTCCTAGGCCGACCCCTACCCCGCCTTCCTTCCACTACAGACTGATACACAAACTACGAATTCTCTGCATTATATTCACACCACACATTGCCCTCAGACATGACATCTCCACTGTCTCCAGCCTTCTCCTCGCTGCAACATTCATCACCCATGCTTCACACCCATATAAGAGCGTTGGTAAAACTATACTCCCATACATTCTCCTCTTTGCCTCCAAGGACAAAGTACTTTGTCTTCACAGACTCCTAAGTACACCACTCACCCTTTTCCCCTCATCAATTCTATGATTCACCTCATGTTTCATAGACCCATCCGCTGACACGTCCACTACCAAATATCTGAATACATTCACCTCCTCCATACTCTCTCCCTCCAATCTGATATCCAATCTTTCATCACCTAATCTTTTTGTTATCCTCATAGCCTTACTCTTTCCTGTATTCACTTTTAATTTTCTTCTTTTGCACACCCTACCAAATTCATCCACCAATCTCTGCAACTTCTCTTCAGAATCTCCCAAGAGCACAGTGTCATCAGCAAAGAGCAACTGTGACAACTCCCACTTTATGTGTGATTCTTTATCTTTTAACTCCACGCCTTTTGCCAAGACCCTCGCATTTACTTCTCTTACAACCCCATCTATAAATATATTAAACAACCACGGTGACACCACACATCCTTGTCTAAGGCCTACTTTTACTGGGAAATAATTTCCCTCTTTCCTACATACTCTAACTTGAGCCTCACTATCCTCGTAAAAACTCTTCACTGCTTTCAGTAACCTACCTCCTACACCATTCACCTGCAACATCTGCCACATTGCCCCCCTATCCACCCTGTCATACGCCTTTTCCAAATCCATAAATGCCACAAAGACCTCTTTAGCCTTATCTAAATACTGTTCACTTATGTTTCACTGTAAACACCTGGTCCACACACCCCTACCTTTCCTAAAGCCTCCTTGTTCATCTGCTATCCTATTCTCCGTCTTACTCTTAATTCTTTCAATAATAACTCTACCATACACTTTGCCAGGTATACTCAACAGACTTATCCCCCTATAATTTTTGCACTCTCTTTTGTCCCCTTTGCCTTTATACAAACGAACTATGCATGCTCTCTGCCAATCCCTAGGTACTTCACCCTCTTCCATACATTTATTAAATAATTGCACCAACCACTCCAAAACTATATCCCCACCTGCCTTTAACATTTCTATCTTTATCCCATCAATACCGGCTGCCTTAACCCCTTTCATTTTACCTACTGCCTCACGAACTTCCCCCACACTCACAACTGCCTCTTCCTCACTCCTACAAGATGTTGTTCCTCCTTGCCCTATACACGAAATCACAGCTTCCCTATCTTCATCAACATTTAACAATTCCTCAAAATATTCCCTCCATCTTCCCAATACCTCTAACTCTCCATTTAATAACTCTCCTCTCCTATTTTTAACTGACAAATCCATTTGTTCTCTAGGCTTTCTTAACTTGTTAATCTCACTCCAAAACTTTTTCTTATTTTCAACAAAATTTGTTGATAACATCTCACCCATTCTCTCATTTGCTCTCTTTTTACATTGCTTCACCACTCTCTTAACCTCTCTCTTTTTCTCCATATACTCTTCCCTCCTTTCATCACTTCTACTTTGTAAAAACTTCTCATATGCTAACTTTTTCTCCCTTACTACTCTCTTCACATCATCATTCCACCAATCGCTCCTCTTCCCTCCCGCACCCACTTTCTTGTAACCACAAACTTCTGCTGAACACTCTAACACTACATTTTTAAACCTACCCCATACCTCTTCGACCCCATTGCCTATGCTCTCATTAGCCCATCTATCCTCCAATAGCTGTTTATATCTTACCCTAACTGCCTCCTCTTTTAGTTTATAAACCTTCACCTCTCTCTTCCCTGATGCTTCTATTCTCCTTGTATCCCATCTACCTTTTACTCTTAGTGTAGCTACAACTAGAAAGTGATCTGATATATCTGTGGCCCCTCTATAAACATGTACATCCTGAAGTCTACTCAACAGTCTTTTATCTACCAATACATAATCCAACAAACTACTGTCATTTCGCCCTACATCATATCTTGTATACTTATTTATCCTCTTTTTCTTAAAATATGTATTACCTATAACTAAACCCCTATCTATACAAAGTTCAATCAAAGGGCTCCCATTATCATTTACACCTGGCACCCCAAACTTACCTACCACACCCTCTCTAAAAGTTTCTCCTACTTTAGCATTCAGGTCCCCTACCACAATTACTCTCTCACTTGGTTCAAAGGCTCCTATACATTCACTTAACATCTCCCAAAATCGCTCTCTCTCCTCTGCATTCCTCTCTTCTCCAGGTGCATACACGCTTATTATGACCCACTTCTCGCATCCAACCTTTACTTTAATCCACATAATTCTTGCATTTACACATTCATATTCTCTTTTCTCCTTCCATAACTGATCATTCAACATTACTGCTACCCCTTCCTTTGCTCTAACTCTCTCAGATACTCCAGATTTAATCCCATTTATTTCCCCCCACCGAAACTCCCCTACCCCCTTCAGCTTTGTTTCGCTTAGGGCCAGGACATCCAACTTCTTTTCATTCATAACATCAGCAATCATCTGTTTCTTGTCATCCGCACTACATCCACGCACATTTAAGCATCCCAGTTTTATAAAGTTTTTCTTCTTCTCTTTTTTAGTAAATGTCTACAGGAGAAGGGGTTACTAGCCCATTGCTCCCGGCATTTTAGTCGCCTCATACGACACGCATGGCTTACGGAGGAAAGATTCTTTTCCACTTCCCTATGGACAATAGAAGAAATAAAGAAGAACAAGAGCTATTTAGAAAAAGGAGAAAAACCTAGATGTATGTATATATATATGCATGTGCATGTCTGTGAAGTGTGACCAAAGTGTAAGTAGGAGTAGCAAGATATCCCTGTTATCTAGCGTGTTTATGAGACAGAAAAGGACACCAGCAATCCTACCATCATGCAAAACAGTTACAGGTTTCTGTTTCACAGTCATCTGGCAGGACGGTAGTACTTCCCTGGGTGGTTGCTGTCTACCAACCTACTACCTGTAATATATATAAATATATATATATATATATATATATATATATATATATATATATATATATACATATATATATATATATATATATTTATATGCATATATTATATATATATATATATATATATATATATATATATATATATATATATATATTTATATGTATGTATATTATATATATATATATATATATATATATATATATATATATATATATATATATGTATATATATATATATATATATATCCAGGCATTTGTAACAGTGTAAAATAGACGGTAATTCTCTGTATAAACAGATGAAATAGACTATCGTTGTCTTGTTAACAGAAGAAACAGAAAGGATACAGTAGTCCCATTAAGAGAGGAAACGGAACAGCAGACTTGTTGCATTAACAGAAGGAAGAGTGAGAAACAACAGTAGTCTAATTAACAGAAGAAGAAGGGAGAAACAACAGGCTAGAGTAATCTTATAAACAGAGGGAAATAGAAGCAACGGAGTAATGTCATTAACAGAGGGAACCAGAAACAACAGAATAAAATAGTCTCATTAACGGAGGGAATCAGAAACAACAGACTACAACACTCTCATTAACAGAGGAAACAGATAACAATAACAGATTATAGTAGTCACTAACAGAGAAAACATCAAGGGACAACAGACCCAAAGTCTAACTGACAGCCAGGAAAACAGAAACAGGAATCTCATTTGACAGCCAGGATAAAAACTACGACCAACAACAGACTGGCACAGTCTCGTACACAGCCAGGGATGAAACAGCGAGGAACAACAGACCCTAAGTCACATTAACAACCAGGGGAAAACAGCGAGTAACAACAGACTCGGGCAGTCTCTCGCGAAACGTCAGTGTGTAATAAAAGCAGCAATAAAATCCTCCATTAGCTAACAAAACTCGCTCACAGGTTATATTGCTCTCCGCCCTCCTCGCTTCCTCTCTCTCTCTCTCTCTCTCTCTCTTTCTGGTTAATATTGTTTAATGAAAGGAACTAACACAAAACTCAAGTGTCAGCAACGAGACACAGGATGAAGCTCTAGTGTGTCGAGTGATGCTGCAGATGTTGCATCCTGGAGATGAGATGTGAGGTCAACTGATGCTGCGGACAACGAGAAACACAGGAAGTGTATTTAATATTCAGTCTTGAGGTTTGTGAACTTTTGCCATGTATATATATATATATATATATATATATATATATATATATATATATATATATATATATATGTATGTCGTGCCGAATAGGCAGAACTTGCGATCTTGGCTTAAATAGCAACGCTCATCTTGCCATATAGGACAAGTGAAAATTTGTGTATGCAATAATTTCGCCAAAATCATTCTGAACCTAACGAAAAAAAATATATTTCACTGTGTTTGTTTAGTATTAAATTATTGTAAACAAATCTAAAATATATTTAGTTGGGTTAGGCTAAAATAAATTGTTCTTGTTATAATAAGGTTAGGTAAGTTTTCTTAGTTCCTTTTGGTGCAAAATTATAAATTTTTACATCAACATTAATGAAAAAAATATATCTTTAAACGTATAAGAGAAAATTTTAGAAAAGACTTTATTTTAAATGAGTTCTTGCTAATTGACCAGTTTTACATATTCGGCACGACATATATATTAGAATCCACTATATATGAGGGTCCACCTCTGGTGTAACATGTGGAGTCTCGGAAATGTTTACTAGGAAGAGTCCAGAGTCCCTTCCTAGAACCCACGTGAACACTAGTCTAATCATTCCACCCCATTATACATATTTTTTTTGATGTCAGAATTATTTATTTAAAAAGCGCAAACATCAATACATTGGTACAATATATCAAAGATTATAAATCTCCTCCAGCTCCTCTGAAGCTGGACGCGAGCCAAGTACACAGCAAGCATTTCCTTTCTGGATAGCCACGCTGAGGCACTAGAACATGAAAGTGGCTGCCCTTGGGTCCCTGGTGTCAGTGAATCTGAAACCCAGTTTTTTAGGGAAACATGTGGTGTTTATTCCCCATGATTCCAAGGTCTTGGATCCCACTGGAACAAATTGATACTGATGGCTTATGCCTATGTACTTGCCGATCTTGTACTCCCTGTGATGAGCATCTCCTCCCTGTTGACCAACACTGCGACGTATGTAGGTGTCACCCTGAGTCAACATGCATTTATAGTCCCATGCGACAGGCGTGCCATCTTCCGAGAATAGATGATGATCCCATCGGGGCGGTTTGCGAAATTGCGAGTATTGTTGGCTGCTAGGGATCGGGGGTCTCTCTCAGCTGGGCACCCAGCTGTAGCAAGGCTACGTTTTTATCGTGTCTTCCGTGAAAGCCCTTGGTATTGGAGCAGTTAAGACCGTGTAGACCATATTGGTCAGCTTGAGCATTGCTGCAAATACACGTATTTTCCATGTGAACTGGGGCAGTGAGACAGAGATCCACTGCAATACGGAGGGTCTGTGGGTCGAAGCGTGTTCCCATTGACGAAATAGGAACTGTTTGGAGCAAGTTCCAAGAGTGAGTGCACTCACAGCTTGGAGATGGGCAGTCTCTCTGTCAGATGTTGCAGCCCTGAGCATGTTGCCAAACGCCTTTTCAGCGATGGAGTCATCCCATACTGTTTGCAAGTCAGTGCTGCACTAGGCTTTGGTGCTGGAGAAGTGTCTCTCTCCCAGTCAGTAACGGCACTGGAGAAGCTATGATCCTGTTTCCCTGCTTAGTCACAAAGATTGTCCGGAAGAATTTGTTTTAACTTTTTGGATGTTTTGGAGGAGGATAAGATATCTGGTAGAGCAATCTGGAAGGATTTACGTACTCCCAGCCCCCCAAACCTGACTGGAAGTGAGGCTTGCAACCACTGTTCATCTTCAAGGGAAAGATTCAATACACTCTCTTTAGGAGGAAGTCGTATTCCTTGAGTTTCGGACTGCTGAAGGTTGGGGAGTATCTTAGGAAGTAAGTTCTGGGAGAGACAGGTCGACTGATCGACTTAGTGCAATTAAGCGGATTTTTAACTTTGAGACGTAATTGCTTCAAATTTTCAAAGTAGTTTGATGTTAATGAAGGAAATTTAACCTGATTACCTCAAACCAGACGACCTACCACCACTCGCTATCACCATCACCTCAACATGACTTCAGTCAGGTCTACCATGATCACCATCACTTACCATCACCTCAAACTGGTCTACCATGATCACCATCACTCACCATAACCTCAAACTGGTCTACCATGATCACCATTACATCACCATCACGTCAAACTGGTCTACCATGATCACCGAGGCATGCTAATCACCTTCCTGATGAGTCAGGTCCTCACCAATTATAATTAGCCAGTGTTTTACGCCTAATTACCCACATCCTTGTTGCAAATCTGCAGTAATTAGAGTGCTTTACTAGTCATCAATAAACTTAACACCGATAACAGTTAACACTTTATTGCAGTTTATATAAGTATGTAAATAATAAAAACATATAATACCCTAACTGGAACAAAGTTTCACTTGTAACTTTGTAAATGGTCCAAGTCGGACCGAAACGTCGACGTAAGCTCCTCTCTCTTATGTGCGGGTTGTATATAACACTGTATTGCACCAAAGTGGTAAACCAGTATGGATCGTGAGAGTATGAGTTAAACACACACACACACACACACACACAACCTCAACTAGGTGAGTACAAAACACACACTATCGACAAGTGCCTTTAACAACAGTAACGAACACAACAGACCAAGTTATGAGTGATTATATTATCACCTCAGAACATTTTAGCCATTTAACAGTAACATTCCTATATTAACACACAGCACTAATATATACATATACGTAAACGTGAGAAATATACATAATCATACAAAGGGTAAAACGTCGTGTAATGAAAACATATACATAAACAGAAATGAAAACCTACGACCTGGTCGTATTGGGTTTCAAAATGGCACCAAGAAATTTAGCAATAGTATAGAACTTGTATTTCCTTCACCAGATATAATTTGCCATATATATACATGTACACTTATGTACACTATGTACAGACATTGAAGAGTGTACCAGCAGAGAAGACAGAGTGCACCGTAGTCAGCCAGCAGCTCAGACAAGTCTGCCAGTTCGCCTACAAGTGAATCACGTTGCTTCAGCTTTGGCGAGTTTATCTGTGATTGGTCAATGAACTAAGGTACTGATTTAACGACGGGTACCCTATTGATCGTTAAACCTTTAGCACCTGGTTCGCTG
Source organism: Cherax quadricarinatus (assembly GCF_038502225.1). Classification (NCBI taxonomy): domain Eukaryota; kingdom Metazoa; phylum Arthropoda; class Malacostraca; order Decapoda; family Parastacidae; genus Cherax; species Cherax quadricarinatus. The sequence continues at coordinate 10,393,554 of NC_091379.1, forward strand.
GTTGGGAGGCAGCCTATATGGGAGTGTGACATACGCAGAATAAATTGTAACATTCTTAGCATGCCACAGTGCCCATTAACAGACATGTAAAGATACACAGAAATTCTGGAAAATCTTCTCTTTTCCGTAGTTACTCAAGAATAATATATATATATATATATATATATATATATATATATATATATATATATATATATATATATATATATATATATGTAATAGGAGGCATGTTACTGTTGCAACCCCTGAATGGGTTGCAATGTATATTTATATGTAATACATGTATATTACCTTTTCATATAATTTTATATTGCTTATATTTGCGATAATAGCTAAATCGTAAATATATGACTTTACATTATTATTTGACTTAGTTATGTTTTTAGGTAGGATGTAACATATTATGTGCTCAGTTCAAGTTTTGATTATCTAACTACTGTAATTATCGCTTGTGGCTCGTTTCCCTGCCGGCTTCTTGCTGGGCAGCAACCCACGGAGCTATCACGTGATCGAGGGGTGGTGTCCTCATCTCGCCTGAAGTATTCAGTCTGGTCTAGACTCTCTTGGTGGTTGGACAGATTGTCTGTCTCATTATTCTTGTTAGTTCTGTAGAACTCTGCTCACAGAACATTGTATAGACTTAGTGATTTTCGACGTTGTACTGAGGTTGTGTGTCGCTTAGACACTCTGAGCAACTCGGGTCCTGAGCTGTAGCTTCTGACCTAACTTGTACTGGTATCTGTGTACTATCACAGTCGGGGATTTTTTTATGCTGAACTTAGATTCAGTAGTATGGGAGATGTGTGACTTTTGTGGAGGATCTGCAGATGGTCCCTACTTAGTGTCGTTATATTATCTCCTTGTTCCTGATTCTGTATCGCAGTTGCTTGTTATATTGCTATTGGGCTTAGCATTCTTTTTATTGTTCAAGCAGACTGTTCTGATAGCCAGTTGGTTAAGAAGTTAGTTTATTTGAGGACTTTGTCAGTCACTTGTTTAAGTCTAGTCGAGTCGTGAGACATAGTGAACTATTAAGAGCACTTACACACATACACACAAACTTACTTGTACATATTTGTAATATCTTATTAAATGTTAATGTACCTGATGGTACTTAAGAATTATAAATGTGATATGTGCTTTCAGCACAATAATATTGTACACGAGAGAAGTGAATATTTTGATTACTGTGATTCATTTAATTTAATATGATATACCTCTAGACGATACTTAATAAATTTATTAAATTTTATTTTCTCTAGTTAGTAACCTACCAGTTGTAATCCTAAAGCACTAATAATTCATACTGAATTCTAATCGATAATTGGACAAGGATACTGACTAATTGTTACGAAAACCCAGTAACAGGCTGGATGCTAGTAGGGCAGTCCTTTCTAGTATTCACTGGAGATTTCTAAGCTTTTAGAATCGCGTTTTTTGTAACAGTTACTGAAAGCAGTGAAGGGTTTTTACGAGGATAGTGAGGCTCAGGTTAGAGTATGTAGGAGAGAGGGAGATTATTTCCCAGTAAAAGTAGGCCTTAGACAAGAATGTGTGATGTCACCGTGGTTGTTTAATATATTTATAGATGGAGTTGTAAGAGAAGTGAATTCTCGGGTGTTGCCAAGAGGTGTGTGGTTAAAATATAAAGAATCTAACACAAAGTGGGAGTTGTCACAGTTGCTCTTTGCTGATGACACTGTGCTTTTGGGAGATTTTGAAGAGAAGTTGCAGAAGTTGGTGAATGAATTTGGTAGGGTATGTAAAAGAGGAAAATTAAAAGTGAATATAGGAAAGAGTAAGGTGATGACGATAAAAAAAATAGGTGACGAAAGACTGGATATCAGATTGGAGGGAGAAAGTATAGAGGAGATGAATGTATTCAGATATTTAGGAGTGGATGTGTCAGCAGGTCTGTGAAAGATGAGGCGAATCATAGTACTGATGAGCAACAAGCTATTCCAATTCTGATTATTTATTATTTAATTCAAGGACGAAGTGCTAAACCCGTAGGATTATACAGTGCCTGTGAGGGGAATGTGGAAGGTACTCAGGTTTAATTCAGGGAGCTGGAGCAGAGATCAAATTCCCTAGATCAAGAGCCCCTCACCAGCATCAAGGAACCTTCCTTGAGGGGCCCAATTTTGAGCTGGAAGCATCTCAAGGCTGAGGGACTGATCACCTCATAACTACTTCCACAAGTCTTGGGGACCGAGCACATCTTAACCTCCCCACTACTACTGCTGTCTCCATATTTTGTCACCTCTGTATTCGACTGAAGAAGTCTTCTGAGCAGGTGCAAACTTTGAGAAACAGAGACCCTCCAGAGTGTTGAATCTTTGCTTTACTCATCAAGTTATCATTAATAAAGAGTATTATGGTAGTGATAGGTAAGGTGAAAATAGTGGAACTAAGAAGTAGGATACCTGATTAGGATTAGCGTTCACGTCCTTGTATGGAGCATTAGCCTTCATGTCCTTGTATGGAGCATTAGCCTTCATGTCCTTGTATGAAGCATTAGCCTTCATGTCCTTGTATGAACCATTAGCCTTCATGTCCTTGTATGAACCATTAGCCTTCATGTTCTTGTATGAACCATTAGCCTTCATGTCCTTGTATGAAACATTAGCCTTCATGTCCTTGTATGAACCATTAGCCTTCATGTCCTTGTATGAACCATTAGCCTTCATGTCCTTGTATGAAGCATTAGCCTTCATGTTCTTGTATGAACCATTAGCCTTCATGTCCTTGTATGAAGCATTAGCCTTCATGTCCTTGTATGAACCATTAGCCTTCATGTCCTTGTATGAAGCATTAGCCTTCATGTCCTTGTATGAACCATTAGCCTTCATGTCCTTGTATGAAACATTAGCCTTCATGTCCTTGTATGAAACATTAGCCTTCATGTCCTTGTATGAACCATTAGCCTTCATGTCCTTGTATGAACCATTAGCCTTCATGTTCTTGTATGAACCATTAGCCTTCATGTCCTTGTATGAAGCATTAGCCTTCATGTCCTTGTATGAAGCATTACCCTTCATGTCCTTGTATGAAGCATTAGCCTTCATGTCCTTGTATGAACCATTAGCCTTCATGTTCTTGTATGAACCATTAGCCTTCATGTCCTTGTATGAACCATTAGCCTTCATGTTCTTGTATGAACCATTAGCCTTCATGTCCTTGTATGAACCATTAGCCTTCATGTCCTTGTATGGAGCATTAGCCTTCATGTCCTTGTATGAACCATTAGCCTTCATGTCCTTGTATGGAGGAGCTTTAGATACACTGATGAGCATAAGGACTTGCTAGGAAGGCTATATTCCGTGTTGTTTTCAGATCTACCAACTGCTGGAGGGTCACTAACTCCAAGTCTATCTTCATATACTGCAAGTACATGTGCAAGGTATACAGACCATAGCTGACATTAATGATATACTACTACTATATAGAAAGCCACTTCTTATGCAGAACATTTCGGGCAAATTAGGTCAATTTTGTTCCCAGGATACGACCCACACCAGTCGACTAACACACAGGTACCTATTTTACTGATGGGTGAACAGGAATAGCAGGTGTCTTAAGTAAACACGTCTTAATGTTTCCATCCGTATCGGGGATCGACCCCCGGACCTCAGTGTGTGAGTGCTCAAACTCCCACAACTGTTAGACATCCCACTGGTTTAATCGCATCTCAAGCTGACCAACTGCCTGAGCAACATTCCTTTCAACACTCCGCAACATGTGCAACATTCTTTACAACACTGCTGGACGTGTAACATTGCTAACCTTGTAAAATATTGTCAAACTTGTACAACTCCTATTCAACACTGACAAACTTGGAATTAAATGTCGAACTGTCGACACTACTGAATAAAAGACACTTTCAGGAAAGGCTTTTATTTGGGCGATGAATCAGTGACGAAATATTACATTAAGAACCTGAACAAAAGTTCCAGTTTTGTAAAACGTCTCAGAGTTTCGGAAAATAAACAAAAGATATATTGAAGATAGAGAAACACGGGGATTTCAAACTACGTTTATTGTAGTTGCTAGTTTTTCAGGACTTGGACTAAGCTCTACACTGAGCGAGACGTTGTTAGAATGAAAATTTTCTCTACAAACTCTTCTTTCAGTGATGAAAACTAACACATATGAGCAACATCTGGGTATCTTTATTGTAGACGTTTCGCCATCCAGTGGCCTTTATCAATACAAATTCTACGACATAATTGGAAGACAGTTCTGTCTTCAAATTTTGTCCACAGTTTTCATCTTGTCGGTATTGTATACCATCCTTGTACATCTATTTCCGTATTACACTCGCACACTACACGGAAATCCTATGGACAAATTCATCCCAATGATAACTACCTAATTCCTATTTCCTGGCCATTAGTAAACGGAGGATCGAGTTTCCACCTTTCTTAGTGATGACTCAGATGGGTTCAACGCTTCAGAGAATTTAAGAAAACGACAAGAGATTCAGTAGGACGTTTCACAAGTATAACCATTGTCAAATACGCGTTTTACAGGAATATAGTTGTCAAATACGCGTTTTACAGGGATACCGTTGTCAAATACGCGTTTTACAGGGATACCGTTGTCAAATACGCGTTTTACAGGGACACCATTGTCAATCACGCGTTTTACAGAGATACCGTTTTCATATACGCGTTTTACAGGGATACCGTTGTCAAATACGCGTTTTACAGGGATACTGTTGTCAAATACGCATTTTACAGGGATACCGTTGTCAAAAAATGTCTCAGAGTAATGTGGTTCATAGAGGCTGTATTTCTAAACCAACTGCATTTCTAAACTACTGGGTCCTCTCTCTCACTGCTCCACGAGCTTTATCAAACCTCGTCTTAAAACTATGTATGGTTCTTGCCTCCACTACGTCACTTGCCAGACTATTCCACTTCTTGACAACTCTATGACTAAAGAAATACTTCCTAACATCCCTTTGACTCATCTGAGTCTTCAGCCTCTAATTGTGGCCCCTTGTTGTTGTGTCCCATCTCTGGAACATCCTGTGTGTGTGTGTGTGTGTGTGTGTGTGTGTGTGTAAATTTAGCATGCTGGTACAAACACCAAGTTCATAGTAATCTTGAAAATGGCTGTGTAATTTATGAGGCCTCGACGCTGGAGATACAGCAACTACATGAGTTACAGTGACGGGTGAACCATCCCTGCTGGGCGGTGTACCGTTCCTGCTGGTGCGGTGTACCGTTCCTGCTGGTGCGGTGTACCGTTCCTGCTGGTGCGGTGTACCGTTCCTGCTGGTGCGGTGTACCGTCCCTGCTGGTGCGGTGTACAGTTCCTGCTGGAGCGGTGTACCGTCCCTGCTGGGCGGTGTACCGTTCCTGCTGGAGCGGTGTACCGTCCCTGCTGGTGCGGTGTACCGTCCCTGCTGGGCGGTGTACCGTTCCTGCTGGAGCGGTGTACCGTCCCTGCTGGTGCGGTGTACCGTCCCTGCTGGTGCGGTGTACCGTCCCTGCTGGTGCGGTGTACCGTTCCTGCTGGAGCGGTGTACCGTCCCTGCTGGTGCGGTGCACCGTCCCTGCTGGTGCGGTGTACCGTCCCTGCTGGTGCGGTGTACCGTCCCTGCTGGTGCGGTGTACCGTCCCTGCTGGTGCGGTGTACCGTCCCTGCTGGTGCGGTGTATCGTTCCTGCTGGTGCGGTGTATCGTTCCTGCTGGTGCGGTGTACCGTCCCTGCTGGAGCGGTGTACCGTCCCTGCCGGGCGGTGTATCGTCCCTGCTGGTGCGGTGTACCGTCCCTGCTGGAGCGGTGTACCGTCCCTGCTGGGCGGTGTATCGTCCCTGCTGGTGCGGTGTACCGTCCCTGCTGGTGCGGTGTACCGTCCCTGCTGGGCTGTGTACCGTCCCTGCTGGTGCGGTGTACCGTCCCTGCTGGAGCGGTGTACCGTCCCTGCTGGGCGGTGTATCGTCCCTGCTGGTGCGGTGTATCGTTCCTGCTGGTGCGGTGTACCGTTCCTGCTGGTGCGGTGTACCGTCCCTGCTGGAGCGGAGGGTGGGGTACTATGGCCAGAATTGATGAACCCTTCATCACAGCGGTGGTAATGAGCACCCAACCACCTTCATCACGATGACCAGCCATTATCATCATCACTCACAGATAGTGTACAAATTATCGTGGGCAAGACTGCTGTTTACACAGTATAATAACACGAAACAAAGAGTACAAACGGAGATATATATATATATATCTGTGTGTGTGTGTGTGTGTGTGTGTGTGTGTGTGTGTGTGTGTGTGTGTGTGTGTGTGTGTGTGTGTGTGTGTGTGTGTGTGTGTATTAATTCTTGATCAATGAAATCAGTTTTATATATTTTTGGAGTGCTTACACGTGGCATATCTAAAATCTGTGGTGGAGGCTCGATCCTCCGTCTATTAACTGTAAGTATGTTCGTAGTAACTCTCCGGAATGCACATTTTCGCTTGTTTAAGAAAAAATAATTCTGGTAAATTCAGTTTCCTCGCTATTTTCACTCTAGATCATCAATGATAGTTTGTGAACAAAGTTTACAGTTTTAAGTTAATTTTCTCTCTCTCTCTCTCTCTCTCTCTCTCTCTTTCGCAGCATTATAAATTTTCCTTATCAACTTTTCTCATTCTGCAATGAACACAAATGTGGAATAATCATTGGCCAGCAGCGCAAACGAGTCCACAGACATTTTTTACTACACCGGCCGTTTCCCACTGAGGCAGAGCGAGCCCGATTTAAAAAGAAAATCATCATTCGCTTAATCACTCCTGCCAGAAGCGTGATGGCAGCTCAGATGATTCTCCGAGCCGCAGCATCCCCAATGGATGGAGATACATTAATTCAGAAATTGAAGATTAAGACACATGTGCAACATCTGGGTATCTTTATTGTAGACGTTTCGCCATCCAGTGGCTTTATCAATACGGATTCTAGGACATAATTTGAAGACAGTAGAACTATATACAAAAGATGAGGTAATCAGTCCCTCAGCCTTGAAGGTGGTGTTGCCAGCACCGTAGTCGTGTAGATTCTGGAGCGCAGGCAAGGATGCTGGCACTTATATACTGATTGTATATACTAATATACTAGTTGTATATATTCTGTTGCACATGTATCTAAATCTTCATCTTGTCGGTATTGTGTACCATTCTTGTACAAAACAGAAATTATGCCGAAAGTAGGTCATGACCTGTAGTTAAATGGTTCAGAGAATCGATAAGATGATAAATTAGACACATGTGAAACATTTGAGTCGATGTGAACAGTTCATCATGGACTGATCACATCGACTCAAGGCTGAGGGACTGTTTACCTCAAACTCCTCTTGTTCTTCACCATTCTCTTGTGTATGGACTGGTGAAGCCACTGTGTGGCGAAAAGTTTCTTTATTAAAGATACCCGAATGTTGCACCTGTGTCTAATTTATCAACTAGGTCATGGCCTACTTTCACCTGTGGATTTGTCCAAGATGACCCCGCCCACAACTGCTTCACCTCACCTGTCTGCAGTATACGAGTCCCTGACTCCAGGCTGAGGGAATGATTACCTCATACTTTTCCTCATCTTCCACCGTTCTTCTCTCTGTATCGGACTGAAGAAGCCACTGTCTGGCGAAACGATATCGCAATAAACATTCCTAAACGTTGCACAAGTGTCTCGTAAGAACATAAGAAGGGAGGAACACTGCAACAGGCCTAGTATAGACCATCAGGCCTATACAGTGTTCCTCCTTTCTTATGTTCTCATGTTCTGGCCTAAACAAGGCCATGTATTTGTCTAAACATAAAGCCACCCAAGAATTTCTTTCCGCGCCCCAGAGACCATTTAAACCCAGCCCCTCCCACTCATCCTTCAACTTGACGGCTTTTTAAACCATTTACACCACCATATACAGAAAAAAATGGTGCGAAAACGTCATTTTATTGCATAATTCGACGATTTATTTCGGTTTTAAGCATTTGCTAACAAGTCTCAATTTTTAGCTAGTATTTTTATGGGCTTTTCAAATGTTTTTTTTAAAACATATGTGAAATATTTAAAAATATAGAAAAAAATCCAGTTGTTCCAGAAAAACTGCGGAAAATGGCACTTCCTCTGTCTCTTTCCTAAACACTTTTTTGGATTTTTTTTTTGAGGTTAAACATTTGATTGATAATCAGGATAAACCTCTCGTACACTAGGCAAGGTTCTACGTGCTGTCTGGGGGACAACAGAACCTAACAGGGGCCAACAGTGGCCTTGAATGAACCTCTCGTACACTAGGCAAGGTTCTACGTGCTGCTTGGGGGACAACAGAACCTAACAGGGGCCAACAGTGGCCTTCAATGAACTTCTCTTACACTAGGCAAGGTTCTACGTGTTGTTTGGGGGACAACAGAACCTAACAGGAGCCAACAGTGGCCTTCAATGAACTTCTCTTACACTAGGCAAGGTTCTACGTGTTGTTTGGGGGACAACAGAACCTAACAGGAGCCAACAGTGGCCTTCAATGAACCTCTCGTACACTAGGTACTTGGGTATCAATCCTGCCATAACATCAACTTCTCGTCATTATACAGTATTATTATAATGAAGAGGGCATGCAAAGGGAGGAAATCAAAGAGCATACATTGTACATTATTATTCACTATATAAAATACCAATATATTAAAAATTTAATGCAAAAAAAAAGAAAAAAAAAACGACTCGAAAATATTGAGCTAACCTGAGAAACAGGTTCCAGTCAGCAGTTGCTGATCCTAACATATTCCAGTCAGCAGTTGCTGATCCTAACACATTCCAGTCAGCAGTTGTTGATCCTAACACATTCCAGTCAGCAGTTGCTGATCCTAACACATTCCAGTCAGCAGTTGCTGATCCTAACATATTCCAGTCAGCAGTTGCTGATCCTAACACATTCCAGTCAGCAGTTGTTGATCCTAACACATTCCAGTCAGCAGTTGCTGATCCTAACATATTCCAGTCAGCAGTTGCTGATCCTAACACATTCCAGTCAGCAGTTGCTGATCCTAACACATTCCAGTCAGCAGTTGTTGATCCTAACACATTCCAGTCAGCAGTTGTTGATCCTAACACATTCCAGTCAGCAGTTGCTGATCCTAACACATTCCAGTCAGCAGTTGTTGATCCTAACACATTCCAGTCAGCAGTTGCTGATCCTAACACATTCCAGTCAGCAGTTGTTGATCCTAACACATTCCAGTCAGCAGTCGCTGATCCTAACCAGGTAATTTATTCAGAATGAGAATAATGAAAGTATGATTGCATAAAATCCTGATGAAATCCAGAATAATTGTAATACACACACTCGTTATATACGTATTGAAATTCATAGAGGGACTAACTATACGATATTAAAATTATGCTTTTATTAATAGTTTTTTTCACAGCTAAAATTTGTTTTTTAAGCGTAAATGACATTGATAACTGGTCATGTAGTTATTTTGAGCTCTGTGTAAATATATTTCACTATACTGAATATTACAGGACATTTATACATGGAGAGGTATATTTCTCTTACGGTACACGATGTTTCAAAATAATGGACCCAATTATATATATATATATATATATATATATATATATATATATATATATATATATATATATATATATATATATATAATATAGGGGGTGGTAGGAGAAAATTCTCAAACAGCTTCAGGGAGAATATTGAGTTTTCCCTGAAGAAGCAAGTTTATTCTTTTCTCTGAGGATGAGGGTCCCTATAACAGTTCTAGAGGTGGTACCTCCCTATATATATATATATATATATATATATATATATATATATATATATATATATATATATATATATATATATATATGAACATTAAAATGGTATAAAATACCGACAGATTGTTAGGTAAGACACATATGCAACAGTTAGGTATCTTTATTTCGAAACGTTTCGCCTACACAGTAGGCTTCTTCAGTCGAGTACAGAAAAGTTGATAGAAGCAGAAGATACTTGAAGACGATGTAATCAGTCCATCACCCTTAAAGTTTTGAGGTGGTCAGTCCCTCAGTCTGGAGAAGAGCATTGTTCCGTTGTCTGTACTCGACTGAAGAAGCCTACTGTGTAGGCGAAACGTTTCGAAATAAAGATACCTAACTGTTGCATATGTGTCTTACCTAACATATATATATATATTATGAGTCCATCGTTTTAAAACACCCTGTACACGTGTATTTAATCATCATATTTGGGTTTTAAGTATTCTTGCCTGGAGGTGAAAAGGTCAGTGTACCCTTTATGACCCTCGTGTAGTCGACAGGCTTTAAACCCCATTAATCTTTTAGCGCAGAGCAGTCAGCGCAAAGCTATGATTTATTGCGCTGCAACAGAGGCTTGCCACAAGTCTTATGATGAAGCTGAGTGCAGAGAAAGCCTACGAGAACTCAGTGTCAACACTGTACAGGTCGTGTAGGAGGAGACATTACTATAGCGTAAATTAGCCCCCTGAGCGGCTAATTTATTGCGAACACTATATTCATGTGATCTGTAGAGCAAAAACAAAAAGGACAACACAGGTCACAGTGGGTCTTCGTGCACAACGGAATACAACCTAAAAAATATTACCACTAAAAACCAGTCATAATTGAGTAGCAATTTCCTCTATAAAAACAGTTCGTTCATCGAATCTATGCAAAACATGGATAAAACCTCATGATTTTAGATATTTTATCATTAACAATGAGGTGTTTTGCCATATCGTGTAAGGTTTGGATAATCAAAAATGTAGTGATCCAGTGAATGGCCCTGTCTCTGGCCACACGTTTTGTCATTAACATAAACACTACTGCCAGAGACAACCTAGCCTTAGTCTAGCAGTAACAACAGTACTGCCAGAGACAACCTAGCCTTAGTCTAGCAGTAACAACAGTACTGCCAGAGATAACCTAGCCTTAGTCTAGCAGTAACAACAGTACTGCCAGAGATAACCTAGCCTTAGTCTAGCAGTAACAACAGTACTGCCAGAGATAACCTAGTCTTAGTCTAGCAGTAACAACAGTACTGCCAGAGATAACCTAGCCTTAGTCTAGCAGTAACAACAGTACTGCCAGATATAACCTAGCCTTAGTCTAGCAGTAACAACAGTACTACCAGAGATAACCTAGTCTTAGTCTAGCAGTAACAACAGTACTGCCAGAGATAACCTAGCCTTAGTCTAGCAGTAACAACAGTACTGCCAGAAATAACCTAGCCTTAGTCTAGCAGTAACAACAGTACTGCCAGATATAACCTAGCCTTAGTCTAGCAGTAACAACAGTACTGCCAGAGATAACCTAGTCTTAGTCTAGCAGTAACAACAGTACTGCCAGAGACAACCTAGCCTTAGTCTAGCAGTAACAACAGTACTGCCAGAGATAACCTAGTCTTAGTCTAGCAGTAACAACAGTACTGCCAGAGATAACCTAGCCTTAGTCTAGCAGTAACAACAGTACTGCCAGATATAACCTAGCCTTAGTCTAGCAGTAACAACAGTACTGCCAGATATAACCTAGCCTTAGTCTAGCAGTAACAACAGTACTGCCAGAGATAACCTAGCCTTAGTCTAGCAGTAACAACAGTACTGCCAGAGATAACCTAGCCTTAGTCTAGCAGTAACAACAGTACTGCCAGAGATAACCTAGCCTTAGTCTAGCAGTAACAACAGTACTGCCAGAGATAATCTAGCCTTAGTCTACCAGTAACAACAGTACTGCCAGAGATAACCTAGCCTTAGTCTAGCAGTAACAACAGTACTGCCAGAGATACTTAGTCTAGCAGTAGCAACATCTTGCAATCAACTGACCTTGTTACTCTCTCCATATGTTTAACTAGACACTTTTCACTATAATGAATAATGGATTTGCTAGTTCGTTTGCTAGTTCCTTTATGACAACGTTTCGTAAACTTTTGCTTGAAGAAACCAAAAATTTTACTCAACATTCTCTTTACTGAATGCCTGTTGAGCTAATTCATCAACTTTTTCATGCACCTGGAGGTCTGTGTGAGAGAGAATCACCAAAAACTTAGCTGCAATCCCCTAACAGCATATAAATTACTCCTGGGAATAGAAAGAGTGCCCGACGACAGCCATTTTACCGTGGGAAGGATCAGACAGGAGACACAGTTCAAAACTGAAAACCTTCTTGAAACACTATTTAATATTAAATATACAGGAGCAGGGCTGATGTCTCATGAGCCGTCGCAGCCCTTAAAAGATAACAACAAAAGCACTCTTAAGTTCTATGCTGACGAAAATACGCGCTGATAACATTGTAATTATTCTCTTTCCCCTGCTTGCCAATGTTCTCATATTCCTCCTGAAACATTTCAGAAAAAAATATTGAAGCCATAGTGGAACTGTCATAATGTTTGCTGAACAAACATTCTCAGTGATTCATGCTGCTCATGTGCTGTAAGTGCTGCTATCAGCAGCATGTGACTACCTGAGGGAAGGGATGCACAGGTCAGGCAGCCAGAGGGGAAGTGAGGGGAGAACTTAATAAAGAGGGTAGTGAGGAGGAATTCCAATAAATAATACAAAAGAGGTGCGATAGTAATGTTTGCATCCGAAACGTTTCGCCCGCGCAGCAGGCTTCGTTAGTTGTAGACAGATGTGCTTACAATACTGGAAACAGTAGAAGTGATTATGAAGTGGTTACTCCCTCGATCTTGAAGTAAAATGATCAATCTCTTAACCTTGAGAGGTGATCAGTCCCTTAGTCTTGCAGGGTGACTAGTCCATCAGCCTTGACAGAAGATAATCATATTTATATCTAACACTTTCGGAAAGCAATAAAAACACTTTGACCCTCCACAGAGTGCAACTTTGTATTCAGTTGTGTCTGTCAAAATCTGCCTGCGAGGAGTCGGGTCATGGCTCCCGATCCAGCCTCTTATCTCTTATCGATTGGCCTTACTGATCATAACCACTCTTTAAACTGTGTATAGTACTTACTGTACCTCCACCACACTTCTTCATGCTGGTAAGAAGGCAAAGTAATGAGTTGCAAAACAAATTTTTAATGGGACGACGTTTCGCTCTTTGTCTGCCATTATACTTGTCATTACTTGATAAAGTTCAATACAGTGAAACGTTGTCAGTAAGAAGACTTTTCCTGCAATTTCTATATTTACCCTCATCTCTCTTCGTCTGCTCCAGTCTACTCAATGCCCTAAGGCTGAAAAAGTACTTCCTGACGTCTCCATATTGTGTTGATGGTATCTTTGGCAGTGCTGTTTAATAATAATAATAATAATAATAATAATAATAATAATAATAATAATAATAATAATAATACAACTTATACAGACCATAGCTGACATCAGTGACATACTATATAGAAAGCCCCTGGTTATGCAGAGCATATTAGGCAACTTAGCTTAATCTTGTCCCCCAGGATGCGACCCACGTCAGTCGGCTAACACTCAACTTGGTAGGTAAGACACATAGGCAACAGTTAGGCAACTTTATTCTGGAACGTTTCGCCTACACAGTAGGCTTCTTCAGTCGAGTACAGAAAGTAGGCAGGAACAGTAGAGATGTGAAGACGATGTAATCAGTCCATCACCCTTGAAGTCGTAGATTTGAGGTTGTCAGTCCCTCAGCTTGGAGAAGTTCAGTTCCATAGTCTGGAACTATCTGAAGATCAAGCGACAGTGCGGAGACTTAAATACTGTCGGAAGGAGAGGTGCAGAGTAGTAGTAGTGAGAACGCAGCCACTGAGAGGTCATGTCCCTCTCAGATCAAACAATTCTCACTTGAAAAAGTTGTCCAAGGTGTTTTCTGTACCAAGATGCCATTGTGTTGCAGTGTCTGACAGGGTGAATATCAAAATGGTATACAATACCGACAGGTTGGCTGCGTTCTCACTACTACTACTCTGCACCTCTCCTTCCGACAGTATTTAAGTCTCCGCACTGTCGCTTGATCTTCAGATAGTTCCAGACTATGGAACTGAACTCCTCCAGGCTGAGGGACTGACAACCTCAAATCTACGACTTCAAGGGTGATGGACTGATTACATCGTCTTCACATCTCTACTGTTCCTGCCTACTTTCTGTACTCGACTGAAGAAGCCTACTGTGTAGGCGAAACGTTTCGGAATAAAGTTGCCTAACTGTTACCTATGTGTCTTACCTACCAACCTGTCGGTATTGTATACCATTTTGATATTCAATACTCAACTTACTGCTAGTTGAAAAGGGACAGCAGGTGTCTTAAGGAAACACGCCCCATTGTTTCCACCCGTACCTGGGATCGAACCACCGCTTTAAAAACCATGGTTATGATTATAATCATTAAGAGTTAAGAAGAACAAGCAAGTGTAGGGCAAGAAACGGCTTAAGCTGTCAGTGGCCCCTAGAAACCAACAACAAGATGCGGCGTAACCGGTCAATGGCCCTATAAAAGATCAACAAGAGAAGCACGCGCGGGTGTCCACTATGTTAAGGAAGAAACATGTTTGTCTCGACTACGTTTAACGCATCAGGTGTGTTTGCTTTAAATTAGCCGTTTCTGTTCGCCTTGTATCTTTATTTTGCACCACGGGTAACGAGTTCAATGTTTGCTAGTTTATTTTGAGCTATACCTGTATCATACTAAGGGTAGGAACAGCTGTCAGGCATCAACGGAAGTGTAGACCCAAAGTGATAATTACTTTGAATATTGAAAAAAAATTGAGAAAAAATTCTTGTTGGTTGTGTTTGCGTGTTCAGATCAAGTACCAAGAATATTATCAAAGAATATAAAGAACAGTGTTGGAGAAATGGTGAGCCAACACACAGCAAATAAAAATTACGAACATTGTGAGATGTTACCCACATTGAAAACTATATGAAGCTCTAGACAGGGCAAAACTATAAAGGCGCGCTCTGCAACCTACGTCTTTATTGGAAGAAATGTTTAGAGCCGAGTAGAGCTTTGTGAAATTATGATGAAGCTCTAGACAGAGCTAAACGTTCACGACTTAAGAATAGCGTGTTCTGCAACTCTCTCTTTCACCCACTATTATCTACGGTATAACATGATTATATAAATCTATCTGCCTTGACGTTATAATACACCCACCTACTCATTTTTTAACACACACTGTCTCTTTCCCACCGAGATACAACAGCCTACCCTCTTAAAAGAAAAGAGGAATCACATTTACCATCATTCACTCTATACCTTGACCCAAGTACGACCTACTCTTTGTACTAGATTGTTCTCCTGCTTGGCTTATGCTCAGTCTCTTACTCTGTCTCTCTACGTGGTGGGCAAAAGCACACGATACAATCTTGCTAGCACTTTCATTTTAAAGCAAGAGTGTAATAAATTAGCATAATAGCTTCGCAAATTACAACATACTGTCAGCCATTTGTCTCATAACTAGTGTCTGTGTTTTATATGTATTTTAGTGCATGTGTAATGGTGATTGTGTGTGTTGTGTGTGTTGTGTTGTGTGTTGAGTTGTGTGTGTGTGTGTGTGTGTGTGTGTGTGTGTGTGTGTGTGTGTGTGTGTGTGTGTGTATGTGTTGTGTTGTGTTGTGTTGTGTTGTGTTGTGTTTATGTTGCGTTGTCTTGTGTGTGTTTTTTCCTAGATTTACCAGCACACCTTAATCTCTTCATGTCTCCTCAATACAGTCAGCTAGCGTGGAGGGCCACTAATACTACCGTGTTCCACTTTGCGTGTTACCGATAGTAAATTATGACTTTCTCTCGGGTTGCTTATGACTGTACTTAAGTATGGTAGATCACCTCTATACACATATATACATTACCACTACTACTGTCATTATCACCATTACCACTACTGTCACTATCAACACTACTACCACTACTGTCACTATCAACATTACTACCACTACAGTCACTATCAACAATACCACTACTCTCACTACGAACACTATCACCACTATAACCACTACTGTCACTATCAACACTACTACCACTACTATCACAATCAACACTACTACCACTACTGTCACTATCCCTACTATAACCACTACTGTCACTATCAACACTACTACCCCTACTGTCACTATCACCACTATAACCACTACTGTCACTATCACCACTATAACCGCTGTCACTATCACCACTATAACCATTACTGTCACTATCAACACTACTACCACTACTGTCACTATCAACACTACCACTACTGTCACTATCCCTACTATAACCACTACTGTCACTATCAACACTACTACCCCTACTGTCACTATCAACACTATAACCACTACTGTCACTATCACCACTATAACCGCTGTCATTATCACCACTATAACCACTGCTGTCACTATCAACACTACCACTGTCACTATCGACACTACTACCACTTCTGTCACTATCCCCACTATAACCACTATCACTGTCAACACTACTACCACTGTCACTATACCTACTATAACCACTACTGTCACTATCACCACTATAACCACTACTGTCACCATCAACACTACTACCACTACTGTCACTATCACCACTATAACCACTACTGTCACTATCACCACTATAACCACTACTGTCACTATTACCACTACTGTCACTATCACCACTATAACCACTACTGTCGCTATCAACACTACCACTACTGTCACTATCCCCACTATAGCCACTACTATCACTACCAACACTACTACCACTACTGTCACTATCAACACTACTACCACTACTGTCACTATCAACACTACTACCACTACTGTCTATCACCACTACTGTCACTTTCAACAGCCCCGGCCCCGGGCCGCGGGGGCGTTGACCCCCGGAACTCTCTCCAGGTAAACTCCAGGTAAACTACTGTCACTATCACCACTGCTACCACTACTTTCACTATCACTACTATAACCACTACTGTCACTAACAACACTACCACTACTGTCACTATCAATACTACCACTACTGTCACTATCACCACTACTACCACTACTTTAACTATCACTACTATAACCACTACTGCCATTATCAACATTACACTTGCTGCAGCCGCAGCAAGCAGCAACAAGGCTGCTCCTATATCTTGCCGTCCCCTGGGCCTATCCGAACTCCAGTGATGGCCAAATTTGCAAGTACTGCTGCAACAACATGCAAGTTAACTATAGTTACATAAAAACTGACGGTGACGACAACGAAATGGACTAAATATGACAGAAGAGGGACCGGCATTCAAGTACCAGACCTGCTGCCAGACGTGAACCAGACACGAGACGTTTTCCACTACAATGAAATAACTGACCTCCATATCAACTGCACCAGTGTTCAACGGGAAGACAACATGGCAGAAAACCTTATCAACTAAATCTCCAAGGAAATGACAGGTCTGTAGGACTTTTTTCTTCAGTGCCAAACGAGGGAAAGAATTGAGCCTTTAAACATGGCTGACCGGCATCCAAACAGCAGCTACTGCCAGACGTACAACTAGCGAAGTGAAATTCTCATCTTTACTGACGTTCATCTGTTGACAGTAGCATCATATCTGTACCACCATCATATCACCTGTACCAGTGCTAACGAGAGGGAAACACAGGAGACATCGTCAAATCAACAGTACAAAACTCCAAGGTATAGGACGGTTATCCCTCAGTGCCAGTCGTGGGAAAGAAGTGAATAGTTAAATAGTTAAGGTTAATGTTTTAGTAGCTGACCTATATTCAGCTGACTAGTATACAGGGAGAGAATCACAGCAGAAAAAGCCAAAAATATATATAAACTCAAGGAAAGTCAGGTTGTAGGTGGCGTTACTCCCCTCAGTGTTTTAAAAATGGCTGAGTCAGCAGAACAGGTCAGGAGACAACACGACACAACCCCCGATAAATGGAACTGAGGGGGATTTGGAAGGATAAAACCATTGATTAAACCAGAATGGAAAGGAGTTAGAAGTTAATTGGTGAAGCCAGACTGTGAAGTGAGGTGGGTAGGGGAGTGTGTAATAAGGGGTGAACTATAAGTAAGGGTTTTGTGAAGTTAAGGGAAAAGTGAGCAGTGAAGAGGGTTTTGAAGAGGAAATTTTACTAGTAATTCAGTGTGATTGCTAAAGCAGATACTAAGTGTACTAGGGACTGGAAAAGAGAAATAAATATTATTGTATATGAGTAAAAGAGCGAAGAGTGAAAATGGCAGGCATTAGGGGGGTACAGGCTGCCATAATTATATTTATATTTCTTCTTCAATTCCATGAAGAAAGAAATCAGTCATGGGGGCTGGAAAAGGTGAATGGAGTAACAGCGCCCTGGACAGTAAAAGCCCAACAGTTGCCATCCTACCAGAAAAGTAAACCTCACTATCGCCGCAAGGTATGGCAGCACCGCATACCCAAACAAAAACAGTGGCACACAGCTCTTATTGTAGCGCTCTTAAGTGGTGATATCCAAATTAATCCAGGACCTCAAACTATTGTGCAGAGGCAAAACAGACAGATAAATGACGGCGATAATGACGGTCTAGTAGCTAGGGATGATAACCTTAACTCCATATGTAATGCATACATAGGTCAATGTGAGACAATACAGCCATTATTATCTCAAACACTAACAAACAGGTGCATACACTGTACTAAAGTACGCATGAAAAACAGAAAAGGCACCTTATGTAAAATGTGTAAGGGGTGGGTGCATGATGGATGTATGTACAATTATAGCAACGGTGCCAGAATTCATTTTGTGTGTAACAAATGCACTTTGGCACAGTTACCCTTTAGCAGTGATGACATTGATTTACCTAATTTTAATACAAATGACCCATTGCCATATATTGATGATTATGATTGTTTTATGAAAACAGGCCTTCACTTTATTCATGTCAATGCAAGATCACTTCTTCCTAAATTGGCAGAGATTAGGATTCTAGCAAACAAAATTAGGGCGGCAGTTATAACCATCTCTGAATCTTGGTTGGATGATACGGTGACTGACGACGAGGTCAAACTAGAAGGTTACAATATAAAACGCTTAGATAGGAACAGAAAGGGTGGTGGAGTATGTGCCTACATTAGAAATGACTTAGCTTACAACCCAAGACCTGATTTAAATAACAATAAACTGGAGATTCTATGGTTTGAAGTGCTGCTTCCCAAGACCAAACCCATCTTAGTAGGAACTAGTTACCGCCCTCCTACCCAGGACCAGTTCTTAGAAGACTTTTCCAGAGTCTTGTCCGGAGTTGAAAACAATTGCGAGACAATAATACTGGGCGACTTCAATATCTGTTTTCAGCAGCAAAATAACGGGCTATGCAAAAGGTATAAGCAAATTCTAGGATTAAATAGCTACACCCAACTAATTAATACACCAACCCGGATTACACAGTTCTCAGCCACCCTAATTGACCACATACTTTGTAACCGCGCTGAGAACATTAGTCAGTCAGGCGTCATTACCACAGGTCTTAGTGATCATTTCATCATTTACTGCACCAGGAAAATCACTAGGGATAGGATAGGCCTACACAGGACAATAAAAATGAGGTCAACTAGAAAGTACAGTAAAGAAACACTGGTAAATAGGCTACACAATTGTGACTGGACAGAGATAACAAGTTGCACGGACGTAAACGATGCCTGGGAAAAATTCAAAACAATGTTCACTACCATTCTTGATAATATTGCACCAGTTAAAGAGGTTAGGATTAAACGAAGAACTGAACCCTGGATGACTACTGAGATATTAGATAATATGAAATTCAGAGACCAGCTGCTAAAAAGATTTAAAGCAAACAGACAGGATATTGCAGCACTAAATGAATTCCAAAGAGTGAGGAACAGAGTACAGAGGCTTATAAAAGGAGCAAAGGCAAAGCACTATTGCTCAAAAATTGAAGAGTATAAGCATAACCCCAGAAAGCTCTGGCAACAACTAAAACAGTTGGGGTATAGCCATAAGCCAGTAGATAGGTCTAACATAGTACTCACTATCGATAATGAGGTATGCCACGAAACATCTAATGTGGCAAATTGCTTTAATTCCTTCTACACATCTGTTGCATCAACACTAGTAAGTAAACTACCAGCTGCATCAAATACCTTTAACACAGACTCTGATAAGTTTCAAACATACTATACCAATAAAGGGATAACCCCAAACAGTTGTCAACTAGTAAGTGTATCTCATGACTTCATTCAAAAAGAACTAAGCAGGTTAAACCCAACTAAGAGCACAGGCCCTGATAACATCCCGTCTAAGTTCCTAAAAGATGGTGCTTCTGAACTGTCAATCCCTATTGCTCACATAATAAATCTATCAATAACCACTAATACCGTACCAGAGGGGTTCAAGGAGGCCAGAGTTACTCCTATCTTCAAGAAAAATAATAGGTCTGATGTAAGCAACTATAGACCTGTTAGTATACTCAGTATAATATCTAAAATTCTGGAGAGGGCGGTGTATTCTCAAGTAGTTAAGTACCTTAATGACAACAGCATTCTCCATAGCTATCAATCGGGCTTTAGAAGATCCTACTCAACCGATACCTCCCTTATTAATCTGATGGATTACCTGAGAACTGAAATGTCAAAAGGGAACCTCATAGGTATGGTAACCTTAGACCTGCAAAAGGCCTTCGATACTGTCAACCACAATATATTATGTAAGAAACTTCAAGCTATCGGTATAGGTTCTGTAGACTGGTTTAAGTCCTACCTTAGCAACAGGAGACAAATAGTCAAAATCAACAAAACGGAATCAGAACCCCTGCCGATAACATGTGGAGTTCCCCAAGGTAGTATTCTGGGTCCCTTACTATTCTTATGTTATGTCAATGATATGCCTATCAGTGTCAAGTGCAAACTCCTACTGTATGCAGATGACAGTGCTCTGTTAGTGACAGGTAAAGACCCACAAGATATTGCTAATGTTTTAACACTGGAACTGGAGTCCTGCAGCAAATGGTTAGTAGACAACAAACTATCATTACACCTAGGGAAAACTGAAGCCATTCTCTTTGGAACGAAACATAAACTGAGAAGGGTAAATAATTTTAATGTTCAGTGTAATGGGGAGTCCATCACTTTGGTTTCATCAGTTAAATATCTGGGAATCCCCTTTGACCCATGCATGTCAGGAGAATTGATAGGGAACAGTGTAGTAAAGAAAGCGAATGCCAGACTGAAGTTCCTGTATAGACAAGCACAGTGTCTACCTACTGAGGCTCGCAGGACCCTATGTCTAGCCCTTATACAATGCCATATGGATTACGCTTGCTCTTCATGGTACTCTGCCTTGACAAAAAAACTGAAAGATAGACTGCAAATCACCCAGAACAAAATCGTAAGATTCATCCTGGGGCTGGGACCAAGAGAACATGTAGGCCAGGATGAATTACAGCAGTTGGATATGCTGAATGTTGAAGACAGAGTAAAACAACTGAAGCTAAATCATGTTTATAAAATTGCTCACGAACAGTGTCCAGAATATCTTGCTGTCAATTTTGTCAAGGTTGGGAACCAAAGCAATCATAGTACTAGGGGGAGAGAGCACAACTTTGTAGTACCCACAGTCAGTGGCCAGGCTTCAAACACGTTTTATTGTACAACAATAAAGGATTGGAACAGACTACCCGCACATGTCAAAGCCAGTCATAGCATGAACCAGTTCAAGAAGACTGCCAAAAAGTGTCTGGTGAATGTAGCTACAGAAAGGGAGGGGAATGAGTTTCTATTTTTTAGCTAAAATACGTGTAAATTTTACCTTATTCCTAGTAATGACCCTCGTATTGTAGATAGTCTTAATGACCCTCGTGTAGTAGATAGTCTTTTTAGTATGATAATAAGATGTTATCTTCATTGTAGAATAATAAGAAAATATTATAACCTTTATATTATAATAATAAGGTAAAAGGACCCCAATGGAAATAAGTCACTCTGTATGACTTTTTTGGGTTATCCTAGGTTCTCTACACATATGCTGCTATGTATGATAATTCTATGTAACTGTATTTGTGTATACCTGAATAAATTTACTTACTTACTTACTACTACTACCACTACTGTCACCATCAACACTACTACCACTACTGTCACTATCACCACTATAACCACTACTGTCACTATCACCACTATATCACTACAGTACTAGCAACACATAGTTCCAAGACTATTTTTTTAATAATTAAATGATTTAATAGTTAAACAGTTAAACAGATGGCAGTAATATACTTATAACTAACATTTTCTCAAGTTATTTTAATTGTATATTCTAAAGAATACACAAATAACCCGGACATAGGAGAATTAAATTTAGAAACGACGTTTCTGTCCGACTTGGACCATTAACTAGTCGCTAGTTTATATATATATATATATATATATATATATATATATATATATATATATATATATATATATATATATATATATATATATATATATATATATATATTGGATGCCCACATTATGAGGTATCTGAGTACTGTTAACATGACACTATGACATAGGCACTATGACAAAGGCACTATGACATAGGCACTATGACATAGGCACTATGACATAGGCACTATGATATAGGCACTATGACATAGGTTCTATGACAAAGGCACTATGACATAGGCACTATGATATAGGCACTATGACATAGGCACTATGACAAAGGCACTATGACATAGGCACTATGACATAGGCACTACGACATAGGCACTATGACATAGGCACTATGACATAGAAACTATGACAAAGGCACTATGATATAGGTACGTGAGTGATTTCAACAGCACACGCCGGACCACAACATAGACAAGTAACCCACACATAGGAGAGAGGAGCTTACGACGACGTTTCGGTCTGACTTGGACCATTTACAAAGTCACATTTACAAGTCACATTTACAAGTCGCTTTGTAAATGATCCATCTGAGTTATACGAAAAGAACATACGAAACTACGACATAGGTATCTGTGAGGTGCCAGCAGGACGCACGCTCCAGCATCCAACATGCGCACGCTCCAGCATCCAACACGCGCACGCTCCAGCATCCAACACACGCACGCTCCAGCATCCAACACACGCACACTCCAGCATCCAACACACGCACACTCCAGCATCCAACACACGCACACTCCAGCATCCAACACACGCACACTCCAGCATCCAACACACGCACACTCCAGCATCCAACACACGCACACTCCAGCATCCAACACACGCACACTCCAGCATCCAACACACGCACACTCCAGCATCCAACACACGCACACTCCAGCATCCAACATACGCACGCCTAACAGATAAAAATTTTTTTTTAACAATTTCAGTTGATCTGGATTTTATCTCCCGAGATCTAGTTGAAGCTGAGCATCAGTATTATTCATTAATTCACGTATCTGAATAACGCGTCATACATGCACTGGAAATAGCTTTCCAGAGTTTAAGTGAATTAAACTAGAGAGGCTACAGAACCAATGGAAGATATTTAGTTGCAGTTCATAAATACTTTAGAGCTCAAATTTACATGCAGTGCCAGAGGTGCAGAGGCTAAGCCCGATGAATTTACAACACTGTTAAAGTGCCTTTGTAAATTACTTTCAGAAAACTCGAGTCAGATGTCAGCACAAACATTGTGTATGCAATAAACATCATTGCATCTTTTAGAAGCGTTTGCTAAGGAAAAAAAACATACGTTGACAATGAAACACATGCAAGAGATTGGCCAGTCTGTGTGTATAATTAAAACACACAAGAGAGATTAGCCAATCTGTGTGTTTATACTCGAAAGGAGTATTTTTCCTCTCAGCATCTGACAAATGTCTGTATGACCCTTGTGGGTTTAGCGCTTACTTTTTATAATAATAATAATAATAAAATAATAATAGTGATAGAGTAATAATAATAATAATAATAATAATAATAATAATAATAATAATAATAATAATAATAATAATAATAATAATAATAATTTGAAAAATGTCCATCGCGCTTCTAAATTCATCTCAGTCCAGTTTGTTGACATAATTCACTGTGTGTTTTAAACCTGTTTACCACTGCTTCTCTCTTGCGTAATTATGAGCGCGGATTTGAAAGCGATCTGCGCTGTGCAGCCTGTTAGGCAAGCACGCTTCAGTGGTTAAACTGATACTGTAATTCCAACAGATTGTAGAATGAAAAAAACGTATACGCAAATCAAGACCTTTCGTGAGGATACGTTTCTCGACCAAGAAGCTACATTACTTGTGGCAAAACGTTTGCTTATCTAATATCCTTGTCTGTGGATATATGTGTGTCTTTCCAAAATATGTTTTTCTTGAAGCTGTGGATGTCTAGCTGCACAAGGGCTTTGAAGTATTTGTCTTAGTGGTTAATATTGCTGTCCACGCCTGTCCAGCGTGGACAATTCCTCAATAAAAAATACAGCAAGTCCTCCATAACTGTCAGTCAAGCATGGGCAATACACTCACTACACAACATTCTTTTCCACAGCTGTCAGTCAAGCACTGATCACGACGATCAGCTATACCACAGCTGTCAGTCAAGCACTGATCACGACGATCAGCTATACCACAGCTGTCAGTCAAGCACTGATCACGACGATCAGCTATACCACAGCTGTCAGTCAAGCACTGATCACGACGATCAGCTATACCACAGCTGTTAGTCTAGTTCGAATAATTCCTATCGACAATGCAACGATCATTACAGATCTCAGTCAGGCAAGAAATGCTGTCTACCTATAGAGCTGTCTAAGAGCCTGGGGAGAGAGGGGGAAGAGACATCACCTCAGGGCCACAAGACTCCGAATAGAGAGGACAAATCTTGCTGTCGGAATCAAGTTTCTCAAGAAGAGAAACTCCAGAATAACTTATGGACAAAGTTTTGACCATGAGAGAGGATTGGCCCCACAAAAGTCAACTTCTCGACGGTCAGTCCGAGTTGAAAGTTTAGGAAGTGGTCAGAGAAGTGGAGAAACCTCGGATTGAGGTACTGCGGCTTTCACTGGCATTTTCCCGCTGGTAGAAGTGTCATAAATACTGACTACCCACACCTAAGGGCTGGTTTATTACGTTTAAAATATATCGAGTGAGAAGAGCTGGGTTTGATCAGCAGCTCAGGTATTGAGAGTAATTGTTGGGAAGCTTTGGGAAAGGATTGGACAAGTGGGCGGATGGGAATGGTTGACTTATAGGAAGACTTGCCTAGTTTGGACCAGTAATCTGCTGCAATATTCCTTCATTGTTATATTCTAGAGGGTCGAGAATACTTTACTTCCTTAAATGAAGATTAATGTTAGAAAATGCGACATGAAAATACCAGAATATAAAATTATGTAGAGAGGTAATATATACAGTATTTACCGCGTCCTTTCTCTGAGGTGGTAATAAAATATTCTCTCAGAACTCAGATTTTTAAGACTGTTCAATTATCACTTAATAGAATCTCTTCTTATAATTTAAACTAAAAAGTCAATTTTTTTTTTTAACAAGTCGGTCGTCTCCCACCGAGGCAGGGTGACCCAAAAAAAAGAAAGAAAATCCCCAAAAAGAAAATACTTTCATCATCATTCAACACTTTCACCACACTCACACATTATCACTGCTTTTGCAGAGGTGCTCAGAATACAACAGTTTAGAAGCATATACGTATAAAGATACACAACATATCCCTCCAAAGTCAATTATATATATATATATATATATATATATATATATATATATATATATATATATATATATATATATATATATATATATATATATATACACACACACTTTATTCCTTAAGGTGTAGTTCAGTTTTGGAAATAAGACAAATTTACAGTACGATTCTTCTTATTGGGAGCAGATCTGAGAAGACAAGTGATAAATGTTTGTGGTTTGCACCTGGCGTCGTCCCAAGCTCGTGTACAATACAAAAAAATTAATTCCCGCTCACGTTCTCGTCATTTTACTGTCTTCTTCATTGGAATTCCTATTGTATCATTCTCTCTCTCTCTCTCTCTCTCTCTCTCTCTAGGTTATGCCTTTTAATACGTGTCCTCGAAATGTAGTAATATTTCTACATGTTCTGTAATCTTTCTAATTTTCCCTTCTCTACGACGCTGGGTCACCTTAATGCGGTGACTTGGTTTGAGCGGCTTTGCCCAAAAACTAGACATTCATCCCCTCTCATGTATTTGGCTTACATAGTGGGGTTTCTCCTAAATTCATTAAATTTTGTTCAGAGAAATTATGGAAACGGTCAGTGTCCAATTGCAGCGCTGAAATCTTTCAACATTCGAAAGGTTGGCACACCTGGTTTTGCGATGGGAATGTCACTGAAAGTCACCTGCGTGTTCATTGGTGGTGACTCCCATTGTTCTTTCTGGTTCGGCTTTACTTAGTGTATTACTAGCTAAATGCTGCTAGTACCGCTGGCATCTTGTACGTAAACTGACGATTCTGCTAGGCCTGGCTTTGTTAATTCTAGCTAGCCTGTGGCTTTGGTTTGTTAGGGGTGGTCCCTAGGGAGTTTAGCACGGCTTGTCATATTGGCCGGGGTTATAGGGACCAACTGTTAACCAACTGTATGTATAATGTTCGCCAAGACCGTAGTCCTGGCACGGGTCTCAATCTTGCGATGACCCGTCTGTGTTAACCAACTGATAGTCTCTTCTTATTTCTATATTACTGCTCTTCTCTCTCTCTCTCTCTCTCTCTCTCTCTCTCTCCCTCTCTCTCCCATGTACCTAACATTTATGTCTGCCGAGGCACCAAAATTCTCTTTCTCCTTGCTCCACTGCAAAAGGAAGTCCTGATGACTCCACCAGACATGGTTTATAGCAGTAACCCAGAGCCAGACTCGCCAGGCATGCTGTTCTTGGCCTTGGCCCTGATTCTGCCTCCGTTTTTTTTTAGAAGGAAACAGCAGCGGGATATATTTGTTTCTGTAATGTTGATATTAAAGGTGAAGGTTGTCCCTCCTGGGCTGTGTTGGGCAGGCTGTTACCTCTCGGTATGACAGATTGCTACGAGTCCAGAAGGAAAGCTGTTTAATGTCAGCAAGGGGACAGATGAGTCCTCCACCATCACTGATCGTACCTGACTGATTCTCATTTTCCCAGGTGCTATATGACCCCCTAAATACAATACAAATTTACTTCTTTTCTGCACTATATAAAATGTCGTTGACATTTAATAAAATATTTAAGAAACAAAAGAAAGTCACTAACATGTATGTGTGATTTCAGACAAAGTTTTGGCTAAAGAATGCAATGTTTACCTCGAGTCAGTGGCTCGATGGTGTGCCATCAATTCCTACAACAGTTAACTTAGGTTGGGTTAGGGTTGTCACCAAAGAGGACAAGTGCTTCCTGACGCGGGTCTTAGTCATATGATGACCAGCCGCTGGAGCTTTTGGTCATCTATCCGAGGCCTTCCACTGGCTTACCCTTCCACCCCTTTAAAAACTATGATAATAATTATAACCATTGGGACTCCCTGCACTAGTGCCTTACACGACACTTCTACACACTACCCACAAGCTTACGTATATTACGATCCACCTTCTTCTGGGCAATAAGCTAGTCTGAAAGTAAATACTATGTGGAAACTACTGTTTAACATAAACCAGAACTCAAAGAAAGATTTAAGTCTTCTGGACCTATACTGGCCAATGAGCAAGGGGATAGTAACCCCTTCTCCTGTATACATTATTAAATTTAAGAAGAGAAACATTCGTTTTTCTTTTTACGTCACCCTGACTCAGTGGGATATGGCCGGTTTGATGAAAAAACTACTACTACTGCTACTATTATTACTACTACTACTACTAATAATAATAACAACTGCCTGTAAGAGAGTTGAATGTAAACAAAGGAAGCCTCAGGAGAAGTGTGCTGGGTTTTCAGACATTCCGACTAGGCATTATCTCTTCAATGTTCATAATGATATATTATGATGATTTGTACTAGCTAATTATATTTCATTAAACTGCATGAATATTCATCAGGCAGGAGCCTAAAATGTCATTCATTTACATACCATCACCGGAAATTTTCCCGATTCCAAACATCACTTACGAACCTATAATAATTAAAAATAAATAATTATTAATAATAATAATTATTATAATTATTATTATTAATAATGATAATAATATTATTATTATTATGAGAAGCACTAAAATCATGGGAGCTACGCAGCAATTGGGGAATATGAAGCAATTGAATTCAGTCTATGGGAAATGAAAGAGGGATTCAATCCCTTGAGTCAAGGTCCTTTCCTCATAGAACCTTCCTTGAGGGACGAGCAAATGGAAAGAAATGAGACTGTTACATCTCGATGAGGTCAAAAATATTATTCATTTATTTCTAACAAAATGTAACCCAACACTCAGTTTTTCTTACTAAGGCTCAGTAGCATCTCTTAATTACCTTGTATTATATGTAAAAATTCACCATTAAAATTTATATAGTGTGTTTCGTTAACACTGGTTGCCTGATATTCTGTATGCATACTAATTGGTACAATACACAAATAACCCGCACATTGGAGAGTGGAGCTGATGACGTATCGGTCCGACTTAAACCATTTACAAGTCACATTAAAACAGGACGTTGAGGGAGTCGGTATATATAGGAGAGGGGACTCCACACTCCTCCACACCACACTCCACATACTCGTCCACACAACACTCCACACACTCCTCCACACCACACTCCACATACTCGTCCACACCACACTCCACACACTCCTCCACACCACACTCCACACACTCTTCCACACCACATTCCACACACTCCTCCACACCACACTCCACACACTCTTCCACACCACACTCCACACACTCCTCTACACCATCAAACATTCCTATCATCCTCTCCCCACTCCATGTTATCATACCTTACATTCCTTCTCCTTCACTATCATTCTCATGTCCCTCTCATGTACATACATTTTTCCCCTACACCTGCCATCCCAATTACAATTCTTCCCCTCTCTTTATTCCCCTCTTTTAGTCCCACTTCTGCCTCTCTTTTATCCAGTATTTCCATTCCTTCTTTGTAGATTTGGAAATGATACGAGTTACCATAGTTAGTACTCTGGACTTGTACTCTCACTTAATTTACGTCTCTGTTTTGGAGTCCATTGAAGGGAGCCGCCATGATGCCGGCAAAGAGCTCTTGATTAGGGGAGACAGAGATAACTTTCCTTAGATATTAATCCTGATCATACCTCTTGATGCAAGGAACTGCAGCTAAGATTAGCTTCCCACAGTTACTACTGATTGTATACGAGATTAAAGGTTGATCCTTGAATAATAATAATAGTAATAATAATAATAATAATAATAAAATAATTCTAATGTAATTACGATTATTGACTAATATTCCCTCACAATACGTTGAATTTTTGCAGGCAGAATTATTTTATTAGCTTTTTAGTAATTACTTTTAAACACCACAGCTGCAAGATAACACCACAGTTGCAAGATAACACCACAGTTGCAAGATAACACCACAGCTGCAAGATAACACCACACTTGCAAGATAACACCACACTTGCAAGATAACACCACAGCTGCAAGATAACACCACACTTACAAGATAACACCACAGCTGCAAGATAACACAACACCTGCAAAAAACACAACACCTGCAAGGCAACACCACACCTGCAAGATAACACCACACCTGCAATATAACACCATACCTGCAAGATAACACCACACCTGCAAGATAACACTACACCTGCAAGATAACACTACATCTGCAAGATAACACACCTGCAAGATAACACACCTGCAAGATAACACTACAGCTGCAAGATAACACACCTACAAGATAACACATTTGCAAGATAACACACCTAAAAGATAACACACCTGCAAGATAACACACCTAAAAGATAACACACTTGCAAGTTAACACACCTACAAGATAACACATCTGCAAGATAACACACCTGCGAGATAACACGCTTACAAGATAACATACCTGCAACATAACACACCTACAAGATAATACACCTACAAGATAACACACCTGCAACATAACACACCTACAAAATAACACACCTGGAACATAACACATCTACAAGATAACACACCTGCAACATAACACACCTTCAACACATCCACAAGATAACACACCTACAAGATAACACATCTACAAGATAACACACCTAAAAGATAACACACCTGCAACATAACACATCTACAAGATAACACACCTACAAGATAACACACCTACAAGACAACACACCTGCAACATAACACATCTAAAAGATAACACACCTGCAACATAACACATCTGCAAGATAACACACCTATAAGATAACACACCTGTAAGATAACACACCTACAAGAAAACACCTGCAACATAACACATCTACAAGATAACACACCTACAAGATAACACACCTACAAGATAACACACCTACAAGATAACACACCTGCAACACCTGGAGTTTACCTGGAGAGAGTTTCGGGGGTCAACGCCCCCGCGGCCCGGTCTGTGACCAGGCCTCCTGGTGGATCAGCGCCTGATCAACCAGGCTGTTGCTGCTGGCTGCACGCAAACCAACGTACGAGCCACAGCCCGGCTGATCAGGAACTGACTTTAGGTGCTTGTCCAGTGCCAGCTTGAAGACTGCCAGGGGTCTGTTGGTAATCCCCCTTATGTGTGCTGGGAGGCAGTTGAACAGTCTCGGGCCCCTGACACTTATTGTATGGTCTCTTAACGTGCTAGTGACACCCCTGCTTTTCATTGGGGGGATGGTGCATCGTCTGCCAAGTCTTTTGCTTTCGTAGTGAGTGATTTTCGTGTGCAAGTTCGGTACTAGTCCCTCTAGGATTTTCCAGGTGTATATAATCATGTATCTCTCCCTCCTGCGTTCCAGGGAATACAGGTTTAGGAACCTCAAGCGCTCCCAGTAATTGAGGTGTTTTATCTCCGTTATGCGCGCCGTGAAAGTTCTCTGTACATTTTCTAGGTCGGCAATTTCACCTGCCTTGAAAGGTGCTGTTAGAGTGCAGCAATATTCCAGCCTAGATAGAACAAGTGACCTGAAGAGTGTCATCATGGGCTTGGCCTCCCTAGTTTTGAAGGTTCTCATTATCCATCCTGTCATTTTTCTAGCAGCTGCGATTGATACAATGTTATGGTCCTTGAAGGTGAGATCCTCCGACATAATCACTCCCAGGTCTTTGACGTTGGTGTTTCGCTCTATTTTGTGGCCAGAATTTGTTTTGTAGTCTGATGAAGATTTAATTTCCTCATGTTTACCATATCTGAGTAATTGAAATTTCTCATCGTTGAACTTCATATTGTTTTCTGCAGCCCACTGAAAGATTTGGTTGATGTCCGCCTGGAGCCTTGCAGTGTCTGCAATGGAAGACACTGTCATGCAGATTCGGGTGCTGTGGCTGACATCCTTGTCTATGTCGGATATGAGGATGAGGAACAAGATGGGAGCTAGTACTGTGCCTTGTGGAACAGAGCTTTTCACCGTAGCTGCCTCGGACTTTACTCTGTTGACGACTACTCTCTGTGTTCTGTTAGTGAGGAAATTATAGATCCATCGACCGACTTTTCCTGTTATTCCTTTAGCGCGCATTTTGTGCGCTATTACGCCATGGTCACACTTGTCGAAGGCTTTTGCAAAGTCTGTATATATTACATCTGCATTATTTTTGTCTTCTAGTGCATTTAGGACCTTGTCGTAGTGATCCAGTAGTTGAGACAGACAGGAGCGACCTGTTCTAAACCCATGTTGCCCTGGGTTGTGTAACTGATGGGTTTCTAGATGGGTGGTGATCTTGCTTCTTAGGACCCTTTCAAAGATTTTTATGATATGGGATGTTAGTGCTATTTGTCTGTAGTTCTTTGCTGTTGCTTTACTGCCCCCTTTGTGGAGTGGGGCTATGTCTGTTGTTTTTAGTAACTGAGGGACGACCCCCGTGTCCATGCTCCCTCTCCATAGGATGGAAAAGGCTCGTGATAGGGGCTTCTTGCAGTTCTTGATGAACACAGAGTTCCATGAGTCTGGCCCTGGGGCAGAGTGCATGGGCATG
The DNA here is from genome assembly GCF_038502225.1 of Cherax quadricarinatus. Classification (NCBI taxonomy): domain Eukaryota; kingdom Metazoa; phylum Arthropoda; class Malacostraca; order Decapoda; family Parastacidae; genus Cherax; species Cherax quadricarinatus. The sequence goes on from NC_091379.1 coordinate 10,425,511, forward strand.
TCATTTATCGCCTGTTCGAAGTCATTTGGCGTCAGGATAACATCGGATAGGCTTGTGTTAATCAAATTTTGTGGCTCTCTCATAAAAAATTCATTTTGATCTTCTACTATCAGTCTGGTTAGCGGCTTGCTAAAAACTGAGTCATATTGGGACTTGAGTAGCTCACTCATTTCCTTGCTGTCATCTGTGTAGGACCCATCTTGTTTAAGTAGGGGCCCAATACTGGACGTTGTTCTCGATTTTGATTTGGCATAGGAGAAGAAATACTTTGGGTTTCTTTCGATTTCATTTATGGCTTTTAGTTCTTCCCGCGATTCCTGACTCCTAAAGGATTCTTTTAGCTTAAGTTCGATGCTTGCTATTTCTCTGACCAGTGTCTCCCTGCGCATTTCAGATATATTGACCTCCTTTAGCCGCTCTGTTATTCTTTTCCGTCGCCTGTAAAGGGAGCGCCTGTCTCTTTCTATTTTACATCTACTCCTCCTTTTTCTTAGAGGAATAAGCCTTGTGCATACATCGAGTGCCACCGCGTTAATCTGTTCTAGGCATAAGTTTGGGTCTGTGTTGCTTAGTATATCTTCCCAGCTTATATCGGTTAGGACTTGGTTTACTTGGTCCCACTTTATGTTTTTGTTATTGAAGTTGAATTTGGTGAATGCTCTCTCGTGACTAGTCTCATTATGTCGGTCTGGGGCTCCACGCATACATGTCTGAACCTCAATTATGTTGTGATCTGAGTATATTGTTTTTGATATGGTGACATTTCTTATCAGATCATCATTGTTAGTGAAGATGAGGTCTAGTGTATTCTCCAGTCTAGTAGGCTCTATTATTTGCTGGTTTAAATTGAATTTTGTGCAGAGATTTAAAAGCTCGTGTGAGTGTGAGTTTTCATCAGAGCTGCATCCTGGTGTTATTACTGCAACAATGTTATTTGCTATATTCCTCCATTTTAGGTGCCTTAAGTTGAAATCCCCCAGGAGCAAGATGTTGGGTGCAGGAGCTGGAAGATTTTCCAGACAGTGGTCAATTTTTAACAGCTGTTCCTGGAATTGCTGGGATGTTGCATCCGGAGGCTTGTAGACTACCACAATGACTAGGTTTTGGTTCTCGACCTTTACTGCTAAAACTTCCACTATGTCATTTGAGGCATTAAGCAGTTCTGTGCAAACAAGTGACTCTGCAATGTACAGGCCAACCCCCCCCCTTTGCCTGTTCACTCTGTCACATCTGTATAGGTTGTAACCTGGGATCCATATTTCGTTGTCCAAGTGATCCTTTATGTGGGTCTCAGTGAAAGCCGCGAACATTGCCTTTGCCTCTGCAAGCAGTCCACGGATGAAAGGTATTTTGTTGTTTGTTGCTGGCTTTAGACCCTGTATATTTGCAAAGAAGAATGTTATCGGACTGGTGGTATTGTTGGTACTGGGGGGGGATTTTTTTTCCGGCATTAGTATCTGTATCTGTTGGTTTGGAGTGGAGGCCATCGACTGTGGTTCCACTCCAGGAATGACTGGATTTGGTGTACGATTTCTGCCATTTCCTGCCAGTTTTTTTTCCTTCCTGGCACTAAAAAACCTCTCCCTCTTGAGTGGCTGTGGCTACCCAGGTTTTCCCATGGCCCTTATGTTTTGTATCTTTTTGTCCCCTTTAGATGGTATGCCTGGCAATTTAAGTTATAGCACAGTCTTTCCTGTACTGAAGAGGTACACATTTCAGGGTGAAAAAGCTTACAGGAAGGGAGTTTGCATTTTCCTGTTGTCATATGGGCATGGCATTTTTTAGGGTGGTCATAGTTGCATGTCCCATCTGTTTTTCCAGATTTCCCATGCCAGCAGATACCAAGTGCATAGTATGTGCACAGGCTTGGTTTCCGCTTGCCTTGGGTTTCTGTGACTGTATTCCCTGTTGGTGCATGTTTCCCTGTCTTACTTCTATCCTCCCTAGCACCAACAATGGAGCTCCCACCAGTTGTTTTTGGTAATTTATCCTCACTATTGCTATTGGAGTCCTCTTGTTTGCTATTTCCTGCGGTATTTCTAGTTTGCAATATTGGTTTTATCTTATCTTTGACTACACTTGTTTCCCTACTATGGCTCCTGTCCCCTATGAGGTCATTTATATGTATTCCTTCCTGCGTATAATTCCCGACTACCTGGACAAAATCTCCAGCTTCACCATTACTGTCTCCCAGGACAGTATCTCCAGCTTCACCATTTCTGTCTCCCAGGACAGCACCTCCAGCTTCACCATTACTGTCTCCCAGGACAGCACTATCAGCCCCACATTTACTGACTACCAGGACATCACCTCCAGCCTTACAGTTTGTGACTACATGGCCAGTATCAAGGGCAGTACCATTCAGCCCAGACTTTTTATGTTCCCATCTGTTGTAGAAAGCTTCCAGGTTTTCTATGAAAGCAGCTTTGATGTTGTCCTCTTTTAATACCCTTGTGATTTTAGTCCACAGATTTTCCTCATTTGGGCATACCCAAAAACACTTCTCTGTTTTAATACTGCTTGTAGCTAGTTCTGGGATATCTGCACAAGGGGCGTGACACCAATTTCCACAAAAATGACAATTTATCCATGTGGAAGCCCGTTTGTTTGACTGACCACAGACTACACACAGCTTCAAAATGATTTGAATGGTTGATTTACTGCAATTCTACTAGCAACCTCTTGAATATTCTATTAATAACCTTAAATGAAGCTCTAGCTATTTGTATTTCTGTTTCTAACTCTTTTTGTATATTGGACAGCTTACCGTCACGTTCCTGATTTTTAATGTTTGTGTTTATAAGGGCGCCTACAACCCCATCCGTTTACAGTCTGCCTTATTGTCCAACGAAACTGTTTGAAACCAGTCCCGGGTTCGGACCAGTCAAGGGTTCGGACCAGTCAAGGGTTCGGACCAGTCGATCTGCTCTGATCAGTGGGTCACTTATTTAAAACATACTGGTCGGTGATTTGAGCTAACACATGAAGGATCTACTGGAAATTATCTACCCGAGTAATATGTGATTTGACTGATACAAAAGTATAACTTGCGTGTTGAAGAGCCGGTGATATCTGGCAGCTCCTACAATGACGAACGGTCGACCTCCTTGTTTATCAATCGCTGTATCTGGCTTTTCTATTTTTTTTTCCGTCTCCACCACAATAAATGCTATATTATCACTATAGTTGACTGGTGCAAATTTTGGAGGAAGGACGCTTTTTCTGTAGTAATAATTGCTTCTCGTTATGTATATTGCGACCGCTGGTAACTACAGGTTATATGAAATTCACAGTAACGTCTCGTATTTCAAGAAAAAGAAACTAATGAAAGTCACTCCACTCCACTAAGTACCATTATAATACTGGTTAGATGCTACTACAACACTGTATTCTGCTATTCACTGGTATCACTAGATTATATGCGAGTACACTAGCAAGCCAGGAAGATTATTAAAAACAGCTGACCTGTGGTAAGTTTCTGGCGACTTCTGGCACCTGCCTCTATAGGCTTATCACTTCATTTACAAATTCACCTGTTTTCAAATGACACTTTAGCCTTTATCATCAATATACTAGGGAGCCACTGTAGTATACACTATACACTATGTATACTCAATGTTATCTACATCTACAAGAAAACACACCTACAAGATAACACACCTACAAGATAACACACCTGCAACATAACACATCTACAAGATAACACACCTACAAGATAACACATCTACAAGATAACACACCTGCAAGATAACACACCTACAAGATAACACACCTACAAGATATCACACCTACAGGATAACACACCTGCAAGATAACACACCTACAAGATAACACACCTACAAGATAACACACCTTCAAGATAACACACCTACAGGATAACACACCTACAAGATAACACATCTACAAGATAACACACCTGCAAGATAACACACCTGCAAGTTAACACACCTACAAGATAACACACCTGCAAGATAATACATCTACAAGAAAACACACCTGCAAGATAACACACCTGCAATATAACACACCTAGAAGATAACACACCTGCAAGATAACACACCTAAAAGATAACACACCTACAAGGTAACACACCTACAAGATAACACATCTGCAAGATAACACATCTACAAGACAACACATCTGCAAGATAACACACCTACAAGATAACACACCTGCAAGATAACACATCTACAAGATAACACACCTGCAAAATAACACACCTGCAAGATAACACACCTGCAAGATAACATACCTACAAGATAACACATCTACAAGATAACACACCTGCAAGATAGCACACCTACAAGACACACACCTACAAGATAACACACCTGCAAGATAACACATCTACAAGATAACACACCTACAAGATAACACACCTACAATATAACACACCTACAAGATGCCACACCTACAAGGTAACACACCTGCAAGATAACACACCTACAAGATAACACACCTACAAGGTAACACACCTACAAGGTAACACACCTGCAAGATAACACACCTGCAAGATAACACACCTACAAGATAACACACCTGCAAGATAACACACCTTCAAGATAACACATCTGCAAGATAACACATCTACAAGATAGCACACCTGCAAGATAACACATCTGCAAGATAACACATCTACAAGATAACACACCTACAAGATAACACACCTACAAAATAACACCTGCAAGATAACACACCTGCAAGATAACACATCTACAAGATAACACACCTTCAAGATAACACACCTGCAAGATAACACACCTGCAAGATAACACACCTGCAAGATAACACATCTACAAGATAACACACCTGCAAGATAACACATCTACAAGATAACACACCTGCAAGATAACACATCTACAAGATAACACACCTACAAGATAACACACCTGCAAGATAACACATCTACAAGATAACACACCTGCAAGATAACACATCTACAAGATAACACACCTACAAGATAACACACCTACAAGATAACACACCTACAAGATAACACACCTACAAGATAACACACCTGCAAGATAACACACCTGCAAGATAACACACCTACAAGATAACACACCTACAAGATAACACACCTACAAGATAACACACCTGCAAGATAACACACCTACAAGATAACACACCTACAAGATAACACACCTACAAGATAACACACCTGCAAGATAACACATCTACAAGATAACACACCTGCAAGATAACACACCTGCAAGATAACACACCTGCAAGATAACACACCTACAAGATAACACACCTACAAGATAACACACCTACAAGATAACACACCTACAAGATAACACATCTACAAGATAACACACCTACAAGATAACACACCTGCAAGATAACACACCTGCAAGATAACACACCTACAAGATAACACGTCTACAAGATAACACACCTACAACATAACACACCTGCAAGATAACACATCTACAAGATAACACACCTACAAGATAACACACCTACAAGATAACACATCTACAAGATAACACACCTACAAGATAACACATTTACAAGATAACACACCTGCAAGATAACACACCTATAAGATAACTCACCTGCAAGATAACACAACTACAAGATAACACACCTACAAGATAACACATCTACAAGATAACACACCTACAAGATAACACATCTGCAAGATAACACATCTACAAGATAACACACCTGCAAGATAACACACCTACAAGATAACACACCAACAAGATAACACACCTACAAGATAACACACCTACAAGATAACACACCTGCAAGATAACACAACAAGATAACACACCTGCAAGATAACACACCTATAAGATAACACACCTACAAGATAGCACACCTACAAGATAACACACCTACAAGATAACACACCTACAAGATAACACACCTACAAGATAACACACCTGCAAGATAACACAACTACAAGATAACACACCTACAAGATAACACACCTACAAGATAACACACCTGCAAGATAACACACCTACAAGATAACACACCTGCAAGATAACACACCTACAAGATAACACACCTGCAAGATAACACACCTACAAGATAACACACCTGCAAGATAACACAACTACAAGATAACACACCTACAAGATAACACACCTACAAGATAACACACCTGCAAGATAACACAACTACAAGATAACACACCTGCAAGATAACACACCTACAAGATAACACACCTGCAAGATAACACACCTGCAAGATAACACACCTACAAGATAACACACCTACAAGATAACACACCTGCAAGATAACACAACTACAAGATAACACACCTGCAAGATAACACACCTACAAGATAACACACCTACAAGATAACACACCTACAAGATAACACACCTACAAGATAATACACCTACAAGATAACACACCTGCAAGATAACACACCTGCAAGATAACACACCTACAAGATAACACACCTGCAAGATAACACACCTACAAGATAACACACCTACAAGATAACACACCTACAAGATAACACACCTACAAGATAATACACCTACAAGATAACACACCTGCAAGATAACACACCTGCAAGATAACACACCTACAAGATAACACACCTACAAGATAACACACCTGCAAGATAACACATCTACAAGATAACACACCTACAAGATAACACACCTACAAGATAACACACCTACAAGATAACACACCTACAAGATAACACACCTACAAGATAACACACCTACAAGATAACACACCTGCAAGATAACACACCTACAAGATAACACACCTGCAAGATAACACACCTACAAGATAACACACCTGCAAGATAACACACCTGCAAGATAACACACCTGCAATATAAAACACTTTTCCTCAACTGTCCTGGAACCTTCACAAAGTTTTCCACTCAGGTATCTTAGCTCTGGGACTTCTTTCTCTGTCTTTCCTTCTTTCATGTTTTTCATTCATTCTTGTCTTCTTTCATTCTTGTCTTCTTTCATTCTTGTCTTCTTTCATTCTTGTCTTCTTTCATTCTTGTCTTCTTTCATTCTTGTCTTCTTTCATTCTTGTCTTCTTTCATTCTTGTATTCTTTCATTCTTGTATTCTTTCATTCTTGTCTTCTTTCATTCTTGTCTTCTTTCATTCTTGTCTTCTTTCATTCTTGTCTTATTTCATTCTTGTCTTATTTCATTCTTGTCTTATTTCATTCTTGTCTTATTTCATTCTTGTCTTCTTTCATTCTTGTCTTCTTTCATTCTTGTCTTCTTTCATTCTTGTCTTCTTTCATTCTTGTATTCTTTCATTGTCTTCTTTCATTCTTGTCTTCTTTCATTCTTGTCTTCTTTCATTCTTGTATTCTTTCATTGTCTTTTTTCATTCTTGTCTTCTTTCATTTTTGTCTTTTTTTCATTCTTGTCTTTTTTCATTGTCTTCTTTCACTCTTGTCTTCTTTCATTCCTGTCTTCTTTCATTGTCTTCTTTCATTTTCTTTCATTCTTTCCTTATTTCTTTTCCTTGTTGTCTTCTTTCAATTTTGCTTCTTCTTTTCTGTTTCCTTTCATTCTAAGTGTCTTTTCTTTGCCTTTTTTTTTACTCTCTTTCTTTCCCTCTTCTTTACTTCTGGCTTTCGTAATTCCTTCTTTATTTTCTGCCTTTATCTTCTACACTTCTTGTGTCCTTCTTTACTTGTCTTCTTTATTTACTGCTTCATTTTCTTAAGTAATTTTTTGCGTCTTTTCCTCCTCCATCTTCCTTTCCTATATTATTCCTTTCCTTTTATGTTTTTTTCTTTACTACATTCTTCCATACCTCTATTCTGTCTCTCTTCCATTTTCCCTTTCCCATTTTCTCCCACATTGTTTAACCTATTTTCACATTCTGAGTGTTCTCTCTCCTCCCTCACCTCTCTCTCTCTCCCTCCGTCTCTCTCTTTCTTTTCTTCTCTCCCTCTCCTCCAATCTCTCTCTCCCTCCGTCTCTCTCTTTCTTTCCTTCTCTCCCTCTCCTCCAATCTCTCTCTCCCTCCGTCTCTCTCTCTCTCTTCCTCTCTTCCTATCTCTCTCTCTCTCTCTCTCTCTCCCTATCTCTCTCTCCCTCCGTCTCTCACTCTCTTTCTCTGTCTCTCTCTCGTACACTTCTAATGTGTTTAAAATGGCTTTTCCAGTAAACCACTCTTGAAAACACCTGTCAAACATCTATTCCTCAAAGATACCTGTCTTAAAAACACCTGTTCTAGAAACACACCGTAGAAACACATGTCATGAAAAACACCTGAATGGAACATACTATAACTGAAAAACCTCTTCAGAAAAACAGCTGTTCTGAGAACAGTTGTTCTGAAAACAGCTGTTTTAAAGACAGTTATGAAAAAAGCTGTTTAGAAAAAACAGTTGTTCTGAAACAGATGTTTTGTAAACAGATTTTTGAAACCTGTTCTGAAAAACAGTTGTTCTTAGAACAGCTGCTCTTGAAACAGCTGTTTTGAAAACAACTGTTTTGAAAACAACTGTTCTGAAAACAGCTGTTTTGAAAACAACTGTTCTGAAAACAGCTGTTTTGAAAACAACTGTTCTGAAAACAGCTGTTTTGCAAACAACTGTTTTGAAAACAGCTGTTTTGCAAACAACTGTTTTGAAAACAGCTGTTTTGAAAACAACTGTTCTGAAAACAGCTGTTTTGAAAACAACTGTTCTGAAAACAGCTGTTTTGAAAACAACTGTTTTGAAAACAGCTGTTTTGAAAACAACTGTTCTGAAAACAGCTGTTTTGAAAACAACTGTTTTGAAAACAACTGTTCTGAAAACAGCTGTTTTGAAAACAACTGTTTTGAAAACAGCTGTTTTGAAAACAACTGTTCTGAAAACAGCTGTTTTGAAAACAACTGTTCTGAAAACAGCTGTTTTGAAAACAACTATTTTGAAAACAGCTGTTTTTAAAACAACTGTTTTGAAAACAACTGTTCTGAAAACAGCTGTTTTGAAACTGTTCGCCTTGAGAACAAATGCTCAGAAAATACGTACATTTCCCTTTTGTTTCGGACTTCAGCGCTTTTATATCAGAGAAGAAAAACCCGTTTGCAACATTTTTTTCCTTTTCTTTACGCGGGTTACCATGCACAATTTTTCATATATCATGCATTCACTAAAATTAATCTTTCGGTGCCATCTTCAGTGGGTTGTCATGCAACATTCCCTTTTATCATGCATCTGACTTTTATTTTTTGCGTCAACATGATATATTCTCCATCTTCATTTACATAAATCCTTCGTCAATCAGGAATTTTTCATGTCTTTCTTCATCTGGTCTTATTTCGTAGTGTTTTTAAACATGTTAAAATTCTCCCTGTTGTGTCACGTAAGAGTGCATAGAAATCCTGCTTCGTTTAAGAAGACAGGTCATGTTTTTTCTGTGTGATGAATGGTTTGAAAAACCGACAAGTTGAAGATTGAGACACTTATGCAGCATATGGGAATCTTTATTCAGGAAACGTTTCGCCACACAGTGGCTTCATCAGTCCAATACAAAGAGGAAGGCGTAAGGAGAGAAGGAGAACGAGGTAATCAGTCCCTCAACCTGGAGTCGATGTGTTCAGTCCATCAATCTTGTAGAATGTATAGCATAGGGCCGTAGACGTGGCTTATATACTGTAGTGAGGTGACGTTTAGCAGGTGGAGGCGGGGTCATAGTGGTACCATCCACTAGTCGAAGTAGGTCTTCGTCCAAAGGTTGAACAAGTGTTGAAGAATTCTTTGTAACAAGATCCCATGATGCTGCAGTGTCTGACAGTTGTGATGAATGGTTTGAAAAAACCGACAAGTTGAAGATTGAGACACTTATGCAACATATGGGAATCTTTATTCAGGAAACGTTTTTTCTCTTCGTCTTGTGGATCAGATGCAATTTTTAACCTAGGTAGCATTACCTGCAACACAGTGCAACACAAATATAAATATCTCTATTTATACAAGTAAATATACAATGTATACAGTCATAGCTGACATATAGAAAGCCGCTTGTTATGCAGTTAGGTATCTTTATTCCGATACGTTTCGCCTACACAGTAGGCCTCTTCAGTCGAGTACTGGAAAGTTGTTAGGTAAGACACATATGCAACAGTTAGGTATCTTTATTTCGAAACGTTTCGTCCACACAGTAGCCTTCTTCAGTCGAGTACAGCAAAGTTGATAGAAGCAGAAGAGACTTGAAGACGATGTAATCAGTCCATCACCCTTGAAGTTTTGAGGTAGTCAGTCCCTCAGTCTGGAGAAGAGTATTGTTCCATAGTCTGGAACAATATGGAGTTGAAGTGATAGGATGGAGCCTTATATAGCGCCAGGAGGTGAGACGTAGGTCACTAGTAGAAACAAGAATGTAGACGTTGAGAGGCCAGGTCCCTCTCAAATCCAGCCATTCTCACTAGTAGAGGTTGTTGAAGTTGATTCCAAGTCTGTGCTAGTGACCTACGTCTTACCTCCTGGCGCTATATAAGACTCCATCCTATCACTTCAACTCCATATTGTTCCAGACTATGGAACAATACTCTTCTCCAGACTGAGGGACTGACTACCTCAAAACTTTAAGGGTGATGGACTGATTACATCGTCTTCAAGTATCTTCTGCTTCTATCAACTTTGCTGTACTCAACTGAAGAAGCCTACTGTGTAGGCGAAACGTTTCGAAATAAAGATACCTAACTATTGCATATGTGTCTTACCTAACAACCTGTCGGTATTTTATACCATCTTATTGTTCATACTGGAAAGTTGGTAGAAGCAAGAGAGATGTGAAGATGATTTAATCAGTCCATCACTCTTGAAGATCTAATTATCTTATGCCTTTTTAATATTCATTAGGTGTTCAGTACCCCTTTTGACACCTAATTTCACTTTAATATAACCATTCGTCTTCATTTTACGCTTTTACAATTTTCAATGTTACCATTTACTTGATTTTCAATTGCAGCCTTCACGACAACTATGCAACGTCTGTTGCACACATTTTGCTGACTGAAAACACTGGTACTCAAAACACTTGTGTTGAAAACACCTGTAGCCTTCGGGACAACTATGCAACGTCTGTTGCACACATTTTTCTGACTGTGAAAACACTGGTACTCAAAACACTTGTGTTGAAAACACCTGTAGCCTTCGCGACAACTATGCAACGTCTGTTGCACACATTTTTCTGACTGTGAAAACACTGGTACTCAAAACACTTGTGTTGAAAACACCTGTATTTAAAAACACCTATCTTTAAAAACACCTGTATTAAATGTTAAAAAAAAAATCATCTCTCGAGAGAGTACGTGTTTAAAGCACCAAATAAACACCTGCTTTTATTTTTATAAACATCTGCATTGAAAAGCACTCAGCCAAGAAATTAAAAAAAATATCTTAAAAAAAATAATTTAAAAACACCTGTTTGTGAAACACGTTCGAAAAACACCTGTTTTTATGTTTTTAAAACTTCAGTTTGGAAAAATTACGTTTTGAAAAATACTATTTTGAAAAAAAAATCTGAAAAAAAAAACTTTTTTTGGAAGACCAGCTGTTTCAAACAACACCAATACTGAAAAGAACACAATTCCTATAAAACACCTGTGCCGAAAACGCCCTGTGTCTAGCACTTTCTTGCAACGTCTCCGCAATCACTTGGTCCCTCTGCCTACCATTGCAGGCTTTACCATTTTTCATCAATCTTTATTGCATCTGCAATTGCTGCCTCCCTTCTATCATTTAATACACTCTTGGGCAAGACTCCCCTAACAACGAGACGTTGTTGATATTCTACCTCGCAGCAGCGTTAACAAACAGCTATACACATATGCAATATATTTCACCCCTCCCTCCTAACAAACAATGACTTTTAAAAATTATTCTCCCTCCGTTTCTAACTTACGGCAGCTTAGATATACAGGGTTGGAGAAAATAATGTGAACACCGTGTTCTGTAACATTATTTACAGTATGGCGTTGGTCCTCCGTTTGCAGATACAACAGAACCAATTCGTCGAGGAATTGATTTATATAGTATTTAAACAATATCCAGGGGAATTTTGAGCCATTCCTCAAGCAAAATCTGCTCTAACTCTTCCAAAGGCGACGGCGGAGGAAATCGGTTCCTGACTTCCTGAGCCAAATGACACCACAGATTCTCGATAATATTTAGATCCGGCGATTGTGGAGCCAGTCCAAGTGTTCGACTACACTTTCACGTTCATCTTGCCAATTTTGAACAACTCAGCGGTGTGAATTGGTGTATTATCGTCTTGGAACAGAGAGTATTTAAACACATTTAAACGCATGTCACACATTTAAACAGATTATCCCGTCATTCGACAGTTTAATCAGCAGGTGTTCAGGTTATTTAGTCCAACACCCGAGGCGCCGAGAGTGGATGGGAAGGTAGTAAGAACTACAACCGCTACGAGTCTTAGGAAATTATATGATGGAAATTATACGATGGGAACACCAGCATCAGCAGCAGCAGCATCATCAGCAGCAGCAGCATCAGCAGCAGCAGCATCAGCAGCACAGCTCTGTTCCCGATGCTGTAAATACAAAATAAGTCCCCCACCATCTCTACAGTGTTTATATATACATTATTTATTTGTAGCTACATAGCTCTGCTCTGTAATACAAACAGATTTTATTTAATTAATAATGGATATTCGTACCCAGTCTCCCACATCACCACAATGGAATCGCTGGGTCTCCCTCAGTCAGATACTGGCTGGTGCCACCACGCTGCCATTTCTGAAAAAAATTACCCTATTTCTCCTGTTGCTGCTCTTGCAACATTGCACAGCTCCTGATGACGCACTGAGAAGTGTGAAAGTACTTGAGCTAAAGATTTCCACCCCCCGTTGCTTGTCTGATATATATATATATATATATATATATATATATATATGAAATTGAGACACATGTGCAACATCTGGGTATCTTTATTGTAGACGTTTCGCCATAGAGTGGCTTTATCAATACAAATTCCAGGGCATGAATGGTTCAGAGAACCGACATGTTGATAAATTAGACACATGTGCAACTCTTGGGTATCTTTATTGAGGAAACGTTTCGCCACACAGTGGCTTCATCAGTCCATACAAAGGAGAATCTTGAACAGGTGTAGTGTCTAATATGTGGAAGATGGCTAATGTAATTTCTATTTTTAAAGCAGGGAACAAATCGTTACCGTCAAATTACCGCCCAATAAGCATGACCTCAATTGTAGGCAAATTACTAGAGTCAATTATAGCTGTCACCGACAGATTGTTAGGTAAGACACATACCTCCTCAAACACCTTAGTGAAAAAAGTTAATAAATTCGTAAGACAGGAACATGTCGGTTCTCTGAACCATTCATCTACAAATCATATATATATATATGTATATATATATATATATATATATATATATATATATATATATATACATATATATATGTCGTGCCGAATAGGCAGAATTTGCCATCTTGGCTTAAATAGCAACGCTTATCTTGCCATATAGGACAAGTGAAAATTTGTGTATGCAACAATTTCGTCAAATTTATTCTGAACCTAATGTTGGTGAGGAGCTCTTGATTTAGGGAATTGGATCTGTGCTCCAGTTCCCTGAATTAAACCTGAATGCCTTCCACATCCCCCCCCCCAGGCGCTGTATAATCCTACGGGTTTAGCGCTTCCCCTTGATTATAATAATAATAATATTCCGAACCTAACGAGAAAAATATATTTCATTGTGTTTGTTTAGTATTAAATTACTGTAAACAAATCTAAAATATATTTAGTTGGGCTAGGCTGAAATTAATTGCGCTTGTTATAATAAGGTTAGGTAAGTTTTCTAAGATGCTTTTGGTGCAAAATTATAAATTTTTACATCAACATTAATGAAAAAATATATATATCTTTAAACGTATAAGAGAACATTTAAGAAAGAACTTAATTTTAAATGAGTTCTTGCTAATGGACCAGTTTTACATATTCGGCACGACATACATATATATGCAAAGCAATAAGATCACAGTAAACAGGTGATTTTAAAATATGCAAAACAACCACTCTGAAAGAATAGAGAAATTCCAAGCGCTTTCGTGACTACTCACATTATCAAGGAACTATGAAAGTGAAGCATCCAAGGAAGCTATATAAGGGGTCGGCCAGCACCTCACTATCAGATCCCACAACGGTTAAACACGTGACGCGCGGCGAGCCAACTTGGACAGGTCCTTTGCAAAACTCACCCCCAAGCTATTTATTTGTCCAGTGTATTATTAAATTCTACCCAAATTCTATTAATTATAAATGGATCTAATTTATATAAACCAAAGGAAATATTCATATTATTGTCAAAACTGCTTTTTATGAAACAAGATTCAATTATATTCCTATCGACCATGGACTTGCTTGATACTACTTTCTCAACTTTTTGAAAATCAATTGGATGGTTAAAATCTCTTACATGAATAAATAGAGCATTGGAATCTTGTCCAGTTCTAATGCTATATTTATGTTGTTTTAATCTTAGTTCGAGGTTTTTACCAGTTATATATATATATATATATATATATATATATATATATATATATATATATATATATATATATATATATATATATATATATATATATATATATATAAATTTTTAGAAAGGTTAATATATAAATGTTATCCAAGTCTAGTACCTGGTTATCATATTTATTTGTTATTCCCACATTTATTTACTACATTCGGAAGTGTTGTCTCTCCTCCCCTCCATTGTTTTATTAGTTTTTATAACACATTTTGATTTCCCCTTTTCGTAAAAATCATTCTGTTTCTGGTCTAGTACCTTCCCCTCACGTGTCTCAATTGTATCATCGGTCGGTGTACTTCTCACTTTTTACTCTGTGATTCCCCTTTCATTTTCTCCACGTCCCTTTCCCTTCGTTCTAATATACCTTTCCTATCCTCCCACACTCTGCTAGAAACCCTATAGTGTTATTAGTTATTTTTTTCATGTGTGAGTTGAGTTTGTTATTCTGCAGGGAGAAGTTACACACACACACACACACACACACACACACACACACACACACACACACACACACACACACACACACACATACACACACACACACACACACACACACGCACACACACACACACACACACACACACTCAGGAAAATAAAGAGATTAGTCGAAGAGCCAGAAACGAATATGCACAGATAAGAAGGGAGGCTCAGAGACAATATGAAAATGACATAGCATCAAAAGTAAAGACTGACCCGAAGCTGTTGTACAGCCACATCAGGAGGAAAACAACAGTCAAGGACCAGGTAATCAGACTGAGGAAGGGTGATGGGGAATTCACAAGAAACGACCGAGAGGTATGTCAGGAGCTCAACACAAGATTTAAAGAGGTATTTACAGTGGAAACCAGTAGGGCTCCAGGAAATCAGAACAGGGGGGCACACCAGCAAGTGCTGGATGAGGTACATATAACCAAGGAGGAGGTGAAGAAGCTGCTATGCGAACTTGACACCTTAAAGGCGGTGGGACCAGACAACATCTCTCCGTGGGTCCTTAAAGAGGGAGCAGAGATATTGTGTGAGCCATTAACAAAGATCTTCAACACATCATTTGAAACTGGGCAACTCCCTGAGGTATGGAAAATGGCAAATGTAGTCCCAATTTTTAAAAAGAGAGACAGACATGAGGCACTAAACTACAGACCTGTATCACTAACGTGTATAGTATGCAAGGTCATGGAGATCATCAGGAGAGTGGTGGAGCACCTGGAAAGAAACAAGTGTATAATTGACAACCAGCACGGTTTCAGGGAAGGAAAATCCTGTGTCACAAACCTACTAGAGTTTTATGACAAGGTGACAGAAGTAAGACAAGAGAGAGAGGGGTGGATCGACTGCATATTTTTGGACTGCAAGAAGGCCTTCGACACAGTTCCTCACAAGAGGTTACTGCAAAAGCTAGAGGATCAGGCACACATAACAGGAAAGGCACTGCAATGGATCAGAGAATACCTGACAGGGAGGGAACAATGAGTCATGGTACGCGACGAGGTGTCAGAGTGGGCGCCTGTGACAAGCGGGGTTCCACAGGGGTCAGTCCTAGGACCTGTGCTGTTCTTGGTATATGTGAACGACATAACGGAAGGGATAGACTCAGAAGTGTCCTTGTTTGCAGATCATGCGAAGTTAATGAGAAGAATCAAATCGGATGAGGATCAGGCAAGACTACAAAGAGACCTGGACAGGCTACAAGCCTGGTCCAGCAACTGGCTCCTTGAATTTAACCCTGCCAAATGCAAAGTCATGAAGAATGGGGAAGGGTAAAGAAGACCGCAGACACAATATAGTTTAGATGACCAAAGACTGCAAACCTCACTCAAGGAAAAAGATCTGGGGGTGAGTATAACACCGAGCATATCTCCTGAGGCGCACATCAATCAGATAACTGCTGCAGCATACGGGCGCCTGGCAAACCTACGGATAGCGTTCCGATACCTCAGTAAGGATTCGTTTAAGACTCTGTATACCATTTACGTCAGGCCCATACTGGAGTATGCAGCACCAGTTTGGAACCCATACCTAGTCAAGCACGTCAAGAAATTAGAGAAAATGCAAAGGTTTGCAACAAGACTAGTCCCAGAGCTACGGGGATTGTCCTACTAAGAAAGGTTGAGGGAAATCGGCCTGACGACACTGGAGGCCAGGAGGGTCAGGGGAGACATGATAACGACATATAAAATACTGCGCGGAATAGACAAGGTGGACAAAGACGGGATGTTCCAGAGATGGGACACAGACACAAGAGGTCACAATTGGAAGTTGAAGACTCAGATGAATCAAAGGGATGTTAGGAAGTATTTCTTCAGTCATAGAGTAGTCAGGCCGTGGAATAGCCTAGAAAGTGACGTAGTGGAGGCGGGAACCATACATAGTTTTTAGGCGAGGTATGATAGAGCTCATGGGGGCAGGGAGAGAGAGGACCTAGTAGCAATCAGCGAAGAGGCGGGGCCAGGAACTGTGACTCGACCCCTGCAACCACAAATAGGTGAGTACAAATAGGTGAGTACACACACACACACACACACACACACACACACACACATACACACACACACACACACACACACACACACACGCACGCTATATCTCTCTTTCTCTCTCAAATAGCTTTAAGAAAAAGTATGATAAAGCTTTTGGAGCAGGGAGTGTGTGGACCTTATAGCGATCAACGAAGCGGCGGGGCCAGGAGCTAAGAATCGACCCCTGCAACCACACACGAGTACAAGTGGGTGAGTACACACACACACACACACACATCAAGCTGGAACAGGACTATTAGTTTTTATCAATAATTGCTCTAGTCTTATGTTTTTTATAGTAAGATTTATCTGGTAACAGTTTATAACGATGCTGTCCTATGTACAAACAAATCTTTTTTTAAAAAAAAGTGACAAATGCAAAAATAAAATTATATACAAGGCATCAATTAGATTCCACTTTAACACATTTGTATCACTGACCAGGAGTCCTCGAGACCAAATTTCCAAGAAAATTTTCTCGGGTGCTGGAAGTTATCCATTATCAGTGCCACAAACTAATCAAGAAAGCCTTCAGACATGACGAGTTCTCATGTCTTTTTTTTCGGGTGCTGGAAATTTCCCATCATCAGAGCCACAGACATACCAAAAAATATCTTCAGACATGACAAATTCTCAGTCTTTTTCTGGAGCTAGAAGTCTCCAACCATCAGAGCCACAGACATACCAAAAAATATCTTCAGACATGACAAGTTCTCAGTCTTTTTCTGGTGCTAGAAGTCTCCAACCATCAGAGCCACAGACATACCAAACAATATCTTCAGACATGACAAGTTCTCAGTCTTTTTCTGGTGCTAGAAGTCTCCAACCATCAGAGCCACAGACATACCAAAAAATATCTTCAGACATGACAAGTTCTCAGTCTTTTTCTGGTGCTGGAAGTCTCCAACCATCAGAGCCACACACTGAGTAAGAATCCTCACCACGTAAGGTATTCCGTGAAAGCTTTTTCAAGTGCTGGAAGTATGCCATCATCATAGCCAGAAACTGACCAAGAAGCCTCAACAACAAACATATAACACAACTTTGACCAAGACATCAAGAGTTTTCTCATTGTTCCTAATTTTTCACATAACCTGGATGATTGAGAACCATGTGCCAGCCCTTTCTTCCTCAGACTCTTGACGGTGTGAGTGATGAGACACTCTATCTGCAGAGGTGTGGTATGAGGATGATAATGTGGATGATTGTGATTATGATGATGATGATGATGACCATAGACATTCTGATGATAGTAATGATGATTATACTAGCGCTGTTGATGCTGATTCTGACGCCAGTGTAGATGATTGTGATGCTGGATGTTGATGGTGATGACAGTGTTGATAATGATGATGTCGATGACTCACATTCCATATTAACTAGGCACAACGTCTCTAGAGCAATTTCTGGGGGAAAAATCACCATACACAACTAATTATCGTAATAATTGCAATTATAACTGTGCTGGGGACCCTCATCACATAAACAAGAGCTCCACTGACTCATCACATAAACAAGAGCTCCACTGACTCATCACATAAACAAGAGCTCCACTGACTCATCACATAAACAAGAGCTCCACTGACTCATCACATAAACAAGAGCTCCACTGACTCATCACATAAACAAGAGCTCCACTAACTCATCACATAAAGAAGAGCACCACTGACTCATCACATAAACAAGAGCTCCACTGAATCATCACATAGGAGTCCCACTAAGTGATTCCTCACATTAAGAAAAAATTCTCATCTTTCTCTCCATAAGAATAAGACACCAATCTTACACCCTTCTTCCCGCCTCTCTAAGTTAATTATCTCACGCTTCTTCGTCTTCCCGTTTATTACTCAAGACTCATTAGTTCTGCCATCTCTTCCACACCTTAACATCGTCTGTCTATCTCTCTCCCCTTCATTCGTTATTCTCTTTCTCTTTCCACTTAGTCTAACTCGCAAAGTACCTACAATTAACTGATAATCTCACCTATTCCATTATCCTCCCTTTTAATGACTGACTTCGTTAATTTAATATAATTTTGCAACCTTGATGATAATTCTAGAGGGTGATAATCGCAAATATTCGATTATTTTTTTAATCGCAAATATTCGATTATTTTTTTTAATCGCAAATATTCGATTATTTTTTTTAATCGCAAATATTCGATTATTTTTTTTAGAAACAAGGTAATTATTAGATAATCATAGGTATAATTTGGAAAATTTGTCCTCCACAAAGGGGTAATTTTCCCCACACAAACTCACATTTTTCCCCCAATCACAACATAACAATTTAAGTAAAGTAAAAGGATACAAGTGCAACTAATGTGACATTTATTGTGGCAACGTTTCGCTCTCCAGGAGCTTTATCAAGCGAAACGTTGCCACAATAAATGTCACATTAGTTGCACTTGTGTCCTTTTACTTTACATATTGTCGGTAATTCTACCAACTTTATTATAACACTTTAAGCACCAACCCACACACGTCAATTTTCCCGTCCTAATATGCCAAATTTTCCCTCTAAACTCATTTTTCCCTTACAAATACCTCAATTTTTTCCCCTCCCAACACGTCAATTTTACATCCAAACACATTTTTACCTTCAAATATATAAAATTTCCCCTCAAAACACGCCAATTTTCCCCAAAAAAAACATTTTTCCTTCCAAACACGTTAATTTTCCCTTCAAATACGACACTTCCTCCTCCAAACTCGTTAATTTTTTCCCCTAACCTCACAAAAATTTTCCCCTACCCTCACACACAAATTTTCCCTTACCCTCACACACAAATTTTTCCCTACCCTCACACATCAATTTTCCCCTAACCTCACACAAAAATTTTCCCCTACCCTCACACACAAATTTTCCCCTACCCTCACACACAAATTTTTCCCTACCCTCACACACAAATTTTCCCCTACCCTCACACACCAATTTTCCCCTACCCTCACACACCAATTTTCCCCTACCCTCACATACCAATTTTCCCCTACCCTCACATACCAATTTTTCCCTACCCTCACACACCAATTTTCCCCTACCCTCACATACCAATTTTCCCCTACCCTCACATACCAATTTTTCCCTACCCTCACATACCAATTTTCCCCTACCCTCACACACCAATTTTTTCCCTGCCCTCACACACCAATTTTTCCCTACCCTCACACACCAATTTTCCCCTACCCTCACACACCAATTTTTCCCTACCCTCACACACCAATTTTCCCCTACCCTCACACACCAATTTTTTCCCTGCCCTCACACACCAATTTTCCCCTACCCTCACACACCAATTTTTCCCTACCCTCACACACCAATTTTTCCCTACCCTCACACACCAATTTTCCCCTACCCTCACACAACAATTTTTTCCCTACCCTCACACACCAATTTTTCCCTACCCTCACACACCAATTTTTCCCTACCCTCAAACACCAATTTTTCCCTACCCTCACACACCAATTTTTCCCTACCCTCACACACCAATTTTTCCCCTGCCCACACGCATCAATTTCCCCAGAATCCCCCCAAATCAAAATTTAAAATATCCCCAACATCTCTTTCTCCCCACATCTCTAAAGAAAGCGAAACTCTCAAATATAACGTTTTTCCCGATCGAAATGTCGTATTGACGAGAATTGTGAAGACAAAACAGACAACAGAACAAGCTCTTGTTTGGACAACGTTTCGTACTGTGTAGAGTCACAGGGCGAAACATGACTTGATAAAGCTCTACACTGGGCGAAACATGCCGTGATGCAGCTCTACACAGGGCGAAACCATGACTTGATAAAGCTCTATACAGGGCGAAACATGACGTGATACAGCTCTAAACAGCGCAAAACATGACTTGACACAGCTCTACACAGGGCAAAACATGACGTGATAAAGCTCTATACTGCGCGAAACATGACGTGATACAGCTCTAAACAGGGCGAAACATGACGTGATAAAGCTCTACACAGAGCGAAACATGACTTGATAAAGCTTTACAGAAACTTGAAAAAATCTCTAGAAAGAGCGAAACGTGACGAGATAATGCTCTACAGAGACTGAAACATGACTGGATAAAGCTCTTTACATGGCGAAACATGACTTTACAAAGCAGTACACAGGGCGAAACGTTGCCCCAATTAAACTTTATTCTCTTTGTGTTGTCTGTCTTCCCATAATTTCAATATGTCCTGAATTTCTGGCAGTTAGGTGACGGATGATCGAGCCTGCATCCCTTCTGGAGCTGTATTACTCAGACGAGTTTAGCGCTTCACATCAAAGCGCACATTTAGGCCGTTGAGAGGAGCTCTTAGACCATCAGTACGTTCTTCATTGCTGTGTATTAGTCAATAAGTAAATATTATATAATTCCTGCGTCCTCAGATGACTAGTCAGGCTTGTAGATGAATGGTTCAGAGAACCGACATGTTGATAAATTAGACACATGTGCAACTCTTGGGTATCTTTATTGAGGAAACGTTTCGCCACACAGTGGCTTCATCAGTCCATACAAAGGAGAATCTTGAAGAACAGGAGGAGAATGAGGTAATCAGTCCCTCAACCTTGAGTCGATGTGGTCAGTCCATCAATCTTGAATAGAATACGACATACGTTCTGAGAAGGAGCTTATAAACCGTTGGCAGGAGAGGTGCAGAAGTCATAGGTCGTGTAACATTTGTTCAATGTTGAAGTAGGTCGTGCAAGCGAAGAATTCCCAAGTATTAAGATCCCAAGAAGTTGCAGTGTCTGACAGGTTTGAAGATTGAGACACTTATGCAGCATATGGGAATCTTTATTCAGGAAACGTTTCGCCACACAGTGGCTTCATCAGTCCAATACAAAGAGGAAGGCGTAAGGAGAGGAGGAGAATGAGGTAATCAGTCCCTCAACCTGGAGTCGATGTGTTCAGTCCATCAATCTTGTAGAATGTACAGCATAGGGCCGTAGACGTGGCTTATATACTGTAGTGAGGTGACGTGAAGCAGGTGGAGGCGGGGTCATAGTGGTACCATCCACTAGTCGAAGTAGGTCTTCGTCCAAAGGTTGAACAAGTGTTGAAGAATTCTTTGTAAGAAGATCCCATGATGCTGCAGTGTCTGACAGTTGTGATGAATGGTTTGAAAAACCGACATGTTGAAGATTGAGACACTTATGCAGTATATGGGTCTCAATCCTCAACATGTGTGTGTGTGTGTGTGTGTGTGTGTGTGTGTGTGTGTGTGTGTGTGTATACAGGTGGAAAGTGGTTAATGTTGACTCAGGTTGATACTAGAAGGACAAGAAGTCAATCTTGGCTGGATGCTGTGGTTGTCATGGAGATGAGGCGTCGTTACCATAGTGACCAACACCTCCACAACACGTTACAAGGTGTGGGAGCAGGGAGTGTGGGAGGAGGCAGAGGGAAGCGTGGGAGGAGTGGGAAGGGTGAGGGAAGTGGGAGAAATGTGAGAGATGGAAGTGTGGGAGAGAGGTGTGGGAGATGTAGTAAGTTGTTGGAGGTGTATTAAGATGTGGGAGAGAGGTGTGGGAGGTGTAGTAATATGTGGGAGAAAGGTGTGGAGGGAAGTGTGGGAGAGAAGTGTGGGAGGAAGGTGTGGGAGGAAGGTGTAGGAGGAAGATGTGTGAGGGATGTCAAGGAAGGAGGTGTGGGAGGGACGTCAAGGTGTGGGAGGGACGTCAAGGAGGTGTGGGAGGGACGTCAAGGAGGTGTGGGAGGGACGTCAAGGAAGGAGGTGTGGGAGGTATAGTAAGATGTGGAAGATGTGGAGGTATAGTAAAGTGTGGGAGGGAAGTGTGGGAGACAAACATCTTACCCACACAAAGATCAACCAGAACATTCACAAAACATTCCTCAACATTTGCAGCTTAACACACAAAACATTCGGCATCCATTTTAACTTTATTCTCTCAGGAAATGTCACGAGGGTTAAAAACGTTTAACGTAAAAACAATCTACTTTCTAAATGTTATTTAACATTAACCAAGGTTGTACAAAGTTAATTTTAATAGCATAAAAAACTTTATACATGATAAAACGCTAATATATGAAATATAATATCTGAGTACAAAAAATATTTATGGTGGTGTTGGTAATGGTGGTAGTAGTAGTAGTAGTAGAATAGTAGTACTACAAGTATTAGTAAAATCAGTAGTAGTAGTAGTAGTAGTAGTAGTAGTGAATAAATTAGACATGTGCAACTCTTGGGTATCTTTATTGAGGAAACGTTTCGTCACACAGTGACTTCATCAGTCCATACAAAGGAGAATCGTGAAGAACAGGAGAAGAATGAGGTAATCAGTCCCTCAACCTTGAGGTGGTCAGTCCATCAATCTTGAATAGAATACGGCATATGTGCGGAGAAGCAGCTTATATACCGTAGGCAGGAGAGGTGCAGCAGTCGTAGGTGGTGTCACATTTGTTCAATGTGGAAGCAGGTCGTGCCCTAGGGTTAAGAACATAAGAACATAAGAAAGGAGGAACACTAGTATGGGCCAGCAGGAGCCCTGCTGGCCCATACTAGGCAGGTCCTTTACAATTCATCCCACTAACAAAACATTTGCCCAACCCAATTTTCAATGCTGCCCAAGAAATAAGCTCTGATTTGCAAGTCCCACTTAAATCCAACCCCTCCCACTCATGTACTTATCCAACCTAAATTTGAAGCTACCCAAAGTCCTAGCCTCAATAACCCAACTAATTAGACTGTTCCACTCATCAACTACCATATTTCCAAACCAATAGTTTCCTATGTCCTTTCTAATTCTAAACTTATCTAATTTAAACCCATTACTGCGGGTTCTCTCTTGGAGAGACATCCTCAAGACTTTATTAATATCCCCTCTATTAATACCCATCCTTCACTTATACACTTCGATCAGGTCTCCCCTCATTCTTCGTCTAACAAGTGAATGTAAATTAAGAGTCTTCAATCTTTCTTCATAAGGAAGATTTCTAATGCTATGTATTAACTTAGTCATCATACGCTGAATGTTTTCTAACGAATTTATGTCCATTCTGTAATATGGAGACCAGAATTGAACTACATAATCTAGGTGAGGCCTTACTAATGATGTATAAAGCTGCAGTATGACCTCTGGACTTCTGTTGCTTACACTTCTTGATATAAATCCCAGTAATCTATTTGCTTTATTACGTACGCTTAGGCATTGCTGTCTTGGTTTGAGGTTGCTGCTCACCATAACTCCCAAGTCCTTTTCGCAATCTGTATGGCTAAGTTCTACATCATTTAACTTATAAGTGCTAGGGTTATGGACACTCCCGAGCTTCAGAACCTTGCATTTATCTACATTGAACTGCATCTGCCACTTTTCTGACCAAGAACAGAGTTTGTTTAAATCCTCCTGAAGTTCCCTAACATCTACGTTTGAATAAATTATCCTACCTATCTTTGTGTCATCGGCAAATTTGCTCATATCACTAGTAATTCCCTCATCAAGATCATTGATATATATTAGAAACAACAACGGGCCCAAGACTGATCCCTGTGGAACGCCACTTGTTACAGATCCCCACTCGGATTTAACCCCATTTATGGACACTTTCTGCTTCCTGTCTGTTATGAAAGTTAAGACACTTGTGCAACATCTGGTTATCTTTATTGTAGACGTTTCGCTATCCAGTGGCTTTATCAATACAAATTCTTGGACATAATAAGAAATACGAAGAACTATATACAAAAGATGAGGTAATCAGTTCCTCAGCCTTGGAGGTGGTGTTTAGAGCACCAGTCTTGCACAACTTGTCAGTTCCTGTCTGTGAGCCATGACTCGATCCACGAGAGCACTTTTCCCTCAATGCCATGAGCTGCCACTTTCTTTAACAGTCTTTGGTGCGGAACTCTATCAAAAGCCTTACTAAAATCTAAGTAATATCAGATTCTTTACCGTGATCAACAGCCTCTAAAGCTTTACTGAAGAAAGTTAATAAATTAGTTAGATAAGACCGGCCTCTTGTGAATCCATGCTGAGTATCATTAATTAAGCTATGCTTATCGAGATGGCTTCTTATAATCTCAGCTATAATTGACTCTAGTAATTTGCCTACAATTGAGGTCAGGCTTATTGGGCGGTAATTTGACGGTAACGACTTGTCCCCTGTTTTAAAAATAGGAATTACATTAGCCATCTTCCACATATCAGACACTACACCTGTTTGAAGAGATAAATTAAAAATATTAGTTAATGGTTCACAGAGTTCCATTTTGCATTCCTTAAGAACCCTTGAAAAAACCTCATCAGGACCCGGCGACTTATTTTGCTTCAGTCTGTCTATCTGCCTCACAACCATCTCACTAGTGACTGTGATGTTACATAATTTATCTTCTTCTAGCCCACTATAAAAATTAATTACTGGGATATTGTTAGTGTCTTCCTGTGTAAAAATTGAGAGAAAATAATTATTTAAAATCGAGCACATTTCATTCTCCTTGTCAGTAAGATGCCCATAGTTATTTTTAAGGGGACCTATCTTATCTCTAACTTTTGTTCTATAGACCTGGAAAAAGCTTTTTGGGTTAGTTTTCGAATCCTTAGCAACTTTAATTTCATAGTCCCTTTTAGCTTTTCTTATCCCCCTTTTAGCGTCCCTCTTAATGTCAATATACTGATTCATAAGATGACCCTCACCTCTTTTGATACGCCTATAAATTCCCTTCTTATGCCCTAGTAGATATTTCAGCCTATTATTCATCCATTTTGGGTCATTTCTATTTGATCTAATTTCTTTATGTGGGATAAACGTTCTTTGATCAGCATGTATAGTGTTCAGAAAACTGTCATATTGATAGCTATCTTCGTTACCCCAGTCAACAGATAAGTGTTCTCTAAGCCCATCGTAATCTGCTAAGCGAAAATCTGGGACTGTTACTGAGTTATCCCTACTATCATACTTCCATTCAATGCTAAATGTAATTGATTTGTGGTCGCTAGCACCCAGTTCCTCTGAAACTTCTAAATTATTAACAAGGGATTCATTGTTTGCCAAAACTAAGTCAAGCAGGTTATTTCCCCTTGTAGGTTCTGTCACAAACTGCTTCAAAAAACAATCCTGAACTACTTCTAAGAAGTCGTATGATTCTAAATTCCCAGTCAAGAAATTCCAATCAATATGACTAAAGTTAAAGTCTCCTAGAATTACTACATTATCGTGCCTTGTGGCCTTAACAATTTCCTCCCATAGTAGTCTCCCTTGGTCCCTATCTAAGTTTGGGGGACGGTATATCACACCTAAAATCAATTTTTCATGCCCCTCTGAAAATTCTATCCAAACAGACTCTGTATGTGTTACTTCAGACTTAATACCTGTTTTTATGCAACAGTTCAAGCGATCTCGGACATACAATGCCACCCCACCCCCCTTCCCGATACTTCTATCTACTTGGAACAATTTAAAACCCTGAATGTGACATTCCGCAGGCATGTCCCGACTTTTTGAATTAAACCACGTCTCAGTTAAGGCAAATACATCAGTGTTACCAGCACTAGCAACTAATCTCAACTCGTCCATCTTATTCCTAGCACTACGGCTATTAGCATAATAAACATTGAAAGACTCTCCTTTCTCTTTACCCTTCCTGCTCATTTCTGTTTTTCTACTAAACCTATTACTGTCCTTATCACCCAGTGTCACTGGCTTTTCAATATCTACCTCGTTCTGCTTATTACTAGTTCCCCTAGAACTCATAATATTACTACACTGGGACTTCGCTGTTTACCTGCCAAAACCCATACCACTAAATATTCCTAGTTTAAAGTCCTAACAGCTCCCTCCACTGCAGTTGCCAGTGCCCCCACCCCAGACCTAGATAAGTGAACCCCATCCCTGGCATGCATGTCATTTCTGCCATAGAAGAGGTCCCAGTTGTCAATGAATGTTACCGCATTTTCCTTACAGTATTTGTCCAGCCAGCAATTGACACCAATTGCCCTGGACAATCATTCATTTCCAACTCCTCTCCTAGGCAAAATACCACATATGACAGGGTTGCCACCCTTCCTCCTAATTATTTCTATTGCTGATCTATACCTGCTAATCAGGTCTTCACTCCTACGTCTGCCAACATCGTTGCCTCCAGCACTGAGACAGATAATAGGATTGCTCCCATTACCTCTCATGATGTCATCCAGACGGCTAACAATACCCTCGATCCCAGCCCCAGGAAAGCAAACCCTCTGTCTCCTGCTCCTGTCCTTCAAGCAGAACGCCCTATCCATATATCTAACTTGGCTATCCCCAACAACAATATTCTTACCTTCCTTGGTGTCGCTCGTCGTGACGTTCCCAGTAGTCGACTCACATTCGTCGGGTAGCACGGAGAATGTATTAGATATTTCCACAACAGTTTCCACAGCAGTATCTTTCTTCTTCATCGTTTCTACCTTTCCATTCGTCTTCTTGATCGTCAACTTCGTTCCCTGCTGTCCAGCCACTGACCAGTTTCCCTTCTTGACCTGAGGACTCAAAACAGGAGGACTACCACGAATCTTCTTGTTTTCCTCGGTCAGTCGCCGAATTTCTATCTTCGCCATCCTCAGTTCTTCCTTATGCTGTTGGTAAAGTTGCTCGATGGAGGGCATCTTGGTTCAGTCCGTAGAGAGCACACTCGACACGTCCTCACTGAGCTAAGTACACGTCACCACTGTGAGCTAAGTACACGTCACCACAAGTGAAGTGAAGAATTCCCAATTCAACGTGTCGGTTCTATGAATCATTCATCTACAATCTTGTCAGACACTGCAACTTCTTGGGATCTTAATACTTGGGAATTCTTCACTTGCCTAACCCTTGGGCACGACCTACTTCCACATGAACAAATGTGACACCACCTACGACTGCTTCACCTCTCTTGCTTACGGTTTACAAGCTCCTTCTCCGCACTTATGCCGTATTCTATTCAAGATTGATGGACTGACCACATCAACTCAAGGCTGAGGGACTGATTACTTCATACTTCTCCTGTTCTTCAAGATTCTCCTTTGTATGGACTGATGAAGCCACTGTGTGGCGAAACGTTTCCTCAATAAAGATACCCAAGAGTTTCACATGTGTCTAATTTATCAACGTGTCGGTTCTGTGAACTATTCATCTACAGTAGTAGTAGTATTTGCAGTATTATTAGTAGAAGCATATTAGTAACAGTAGTAGTATTTGTAGTAGTAGTTTTTGAGGTAGTAGTAGTAGTATTTGTTGTAGTAGTAGAATTTGTGGTAGTAGTAGTACTATTTGTAGTAGTAGTAGCA
Organism: Cherax quadricarinatus; assembly: GCF_038502225.1. Taxonomy (NCBI): domain Eukaryota; kingdom Metazoa; phylum Arthropoda; class Malacostraca; order Decapoda; family Parastacidae; genus Cherax; species Cherax quadricarinatus. The sequence goes on from NC_091379.1 coordinate 10,453,810, forward strand.
GTATTATTATTATTAGTAGTAGTAGTGGTGGTGGTAGTAGTAGTAGCAGCTGTATTAATATTATTTTTATTATTATTATTATTGTTATTATTAGAAGTAGTAGTATTAGTAGTAGTAGTTAATCAACCAGTACGGTATTTATCAGAGCTACGTATTTTCTCCCCATACTTTAATCCTCTACTCTATCCTCTTATCCTCCGTATCCCACCACATCCTTTCTTCCCACTTCCTCACACATCTTAAGACGCTGAGAAACACCCTTGCTTCTTTCTCATTAAATCTTCCTCAAAGTTTTCCCTAAGCGCAAATCACTAGAGGCGATTTTTCCATCGGCGGAAAATGCTAATTTCATCCCTAAAGTTTAATATCCTGTCTGGTAATTATACATGCAGATAAGATTAAGATTTTGGAGAGTCAAAATGTTTGTCTGACACCTAAGCACAAGTTCTTCAATCATTTTACTGATCATATATCATTCTTTTCAAAATTCAGTTCAACAGGAATTGTAATTATCACCACACGAAATATATATATCTTTCTTACTTTCTTTCAACACACCGGCCGTAACCCACCGAGGCGGGGTGGCCCAAAAGGAAAAACCAAAGTTTCTCCTTTCAAATTTAGTAATATATACAGGAGAAGTGGTTACTAGCCCCTTGCTCCCGGCATTCTAGTCGCCTCTTACAACATGCATGGCTTACGGAGGAAGAATTCTGTTCCACTTCCCTATGGAGATAAGAGGAAATAAACAAGAACAAGAACTAGAAAGAAAATAGAAGAAAACCTAGAGGGGTGTGTGTATATATAAGCTTGTACATGTATGTGTAGTGTGACCTAAGTGTAAGTAGAAGTAGCAAGACATACCTGAAATCTTGCATGTTTATGAGACAGAAAAAAAAAAAAAACCAGCAATCCTACCATCATGTAAAACAATTACAGGTTTCCGTTTTACACTCACTTGGCAGGACGGTAGTACCTCCCTGGGCGGCTGCTGTTTACCAACCTACTACCTAGAAATATATATATATATATATATATATATATATATATATATATATATATATATATATATATATATATATATATATAATGGTTATAATCATAACCACAATTTTTAAAGGGGTGGAGTGGAAAGCCAGTGGAAGGCCTCGGTCAGATGACCAAAAGCTCCAGCTGCAGGTAATATATGACTAAGACCCACATCTGGAAACACTTTTCCTATTTCCTGACCAACCTTACCTAACCTAACCTCACGAAAGATAACAATATTTACCAATGATACTTCATGTATGTAATAGGCATTATTATTATTATCGCTTATCAAATTTTTATATTTTATATACTCTTTTATTATAATTTTATTCCTTAATATTTTAGCAATTATTTTTATATTATAATTATTATTATTATTATTATTCAGAACAACCACTGTGAATAGTGAACTTCCGAGCACTTTTGTGATCTCTCACATTATGGAGGAACTGTTCCTTGATAATGTGAGAAATCACGAATGCGCTTGGAACTTAACTATTTTTTCACAGTGGTTGTTCTGTATATTGTGATATCACCTGTTTACTGTGATCTTATTGTATTATTATTATTATTATTATTATTATTATTATTATTATTATTATTATTATCGACAACAAGTGTAGCAGATAGAGAACAACTGCCACAATACCTTGGCTAGAACAGTCCATAAATGACCCAAAATGAAGATAAATCTGAAAACATTTTGTTCCCTTCTGGACCATTACTAAATCCTAACTTGATAATGGCTGTGCTAGGACCGAAACGTCGCCTGAAAATCTACCTCCAGTTTAAAGGATAGAAACGAGCTTTAAATGACTTTACCTATTTAAATTGATGGATTTTGTTCTTTGTTTTAAAACTGATTTTTGTCGGATTTGATCCAGGGAAGTGGAAGGCAGTTCCAGTTCCTCGGATCAAGAGTCCATCACCGGTATCAGGAAACTACCTCTGAGCGGCCGAAATTTCATACATGGAAAAAAATTTCTCGGTCGGCTCTGAAATGTTGGAAAATTAATAAAATTCCAGCATTTTTTCACAAATAATTTCAATACCTGTGAGTTGTTGTTTGTTTAAAATGTGTGTTTTTGTTGACACGTGTTTTTTTTGTGGCGTTTTTGTGTGTTTGTTCATGTGTCGTGCGTGTGTGTACTCACCTATTTGTACTCATCTAACTGTGGTTGCAAGGGTCGAGTCACTGCTCCAGTCCCTGCCTCTTCGCTGGTCTCTACTAGGTCCACTCTCTCCCTGTTCCATGAGCTTTATCATACCTCTTCTTAAAGCTATGTATGGATCCTGCCTCTACTACATCACTCACCAGATGGTTCCACTTCCTGACAACTCTATAACTGAAGAAATACTTCCAAACATCCCTGTGACTCATTCACAACTTCCAGTTGTGGCCCCTTTTTGCTGTCTCATCTCTGAAACATTCTGTCCCTATCCACCCTGTCAATTCCTCTCAGTATTTGGTGTGTCGCTATCCAATCCTCCGTATCCCTCCTGTCTTCCAGTGTCGTCAGGTCGATTTCACTTAACCTCTCCTCGTGCTTGACCAGGTATGGGCTCCATACTGGTGCTGCATATTCCAATATGGGCCTGACGTAGACGGTTGTACACTAAAGTGCATTGTACGATTCCTTACTAAGGTGTCGAAACGCTATTCTTAGGGTTGCCAGGAGCTCATATGCTGCAGCAGTTATTTGGGTGATGTGCGTCTCAGGAGATGCGTTTCTTGTTTCTGAGCCTCGAAAACAGAATTCACAATGGTCTTGTATTTCCCTCTTTGTATGATCCTGACCTTAAAACGCCACTGATTTTGTCATACAGGTTCCATTGCTTCAGTCATTCTTCCTGTCTTCGTACATATACCTCGAGTGTGTATGTTCACTAAGTTGTGCTTGCTCCTGGATCCACCTTCAGCTCCTGGATCCACCTTCAGCTCCTGGATCCACCTTCAGCTCCTGGATCCACCTTCAGCTCCTGGATCCACCTTCAGCTCCTGGATCCACCTTCAGCTCCTGGATCCACCTTAAGCTCCTGGATCCACCTTCAGCTCCTGGATCCACCTTCAGCTCCTGGATCCACCTTCATCTCCTGGATCCACCTTCAGCTCCTGGATCCACCTTCAGCTCCTGGATCCACCTTCAGCTCCTGGATCCACCTTCAGCTCCTGGATCCACCTTCAGCTCCTGGATCCACCTTCTGGACAACTCCGATGGGCATCAATGATTTGTGGCCTTTCGGGCCTCATCTACTCTTGAAACTCTTTATTGAATTTACCTCAAAGAAAAAGAAAACACAGGAATCTTATCCCTTTAGAGGGATTCTATCTCCTACGGGGATACCTTTTCTCGTTAGGGATACTCATACCTCACATTCGAACATGTGTATGTGTTCTCACCTATATGTTGTTCCAGGAGTCGATTCACATCTCCTGGCGGTGTGTATTAATTTACAAGTTTTTCTATGCTAGTCGTGTGTTGTAAGCCACAAACTTGAGGTGTAGACGCTGGCAGTGTCGACGTGAGATGCTGGTATCTGATAACGTTATATCATGAATATAAATTACTCATTTTAGGGGAAGCAAGAGTGTGTTGTGTTGTGTGTGTGGTCAATTTTCCTCTTACACTCACTATACAAGACAATTTATGACTCAATAACTGAAAAGCCAGAACAGCCTGAGTTTTTGGGAAGGTAGTCTTGGTTAACACACACACACACACACACACACACACACACACACACACACACACACACACACACACACACCGGCCATACCACGCTGAACGCACCGCTTCTCGTCCGATCAGCGAAGTTAAGTAACGCTGGATTTGGTTAGTACTTGGATGGGTGACCGCCTTGGAACACCAAATGTTGTTAGCATGAATCTTAGGCGGGGCCAGGAG
>NC_091379.1:10462747-10480247 GCF_038502225.1 Cherax quadricarinatus
TAATGATGGGGATGGGCGAGTAATGATGGGGATGGGGGAGTAATGATGGGGATGGAGGAGTAATGATGGGGATGGAGGAGTAATGATGGGGATGGGGGAGTAATGATGGGGATGGAGGAGTAATGATGGGGATGGGCGAGTAATGATGGGGATGGGCGAGTAATGATGGGGATGGGGGAGTAATGATGGGGATGGAGGAGTAATGATGGGGATGGAAGAGTAATGATGGGGATGGGGGAGTAATGATGGGGATGGAGGAGTAATGATGGGGATGGGAGAGTAATGATGGGGATGGAGGAGTATTGATGGGGATGGAGGAGTAATGATTGGGTTGGAGGAGTAATGATGGGGATGGGAGAGTAATGATGGGGATGGGAGAGTAATGATGGGGATGGGCGAGTAATGATGGGGATGGGCGAGTAATGATGGGGATGGGCGAGTAATGATGGGGATGGGGGAGTAATGATGGGGATGGGGGAGTAATGATGGGGATGGGGGAGTAATGATGGGGATGGGCGAGTAATGATGGGGATGGGGGAGTAATGATGGGGATGGGCGAGTAATGATGGGGATGGGGGAGTAATGATGGGGATGGAGGAGTAATGATGGGGATGGAGGAGTAATGATGGGGATGGAGGAGTAATGATGGGGATGGGGGAGTAATGATGGGGATGGGCGAGTAATGATGGGGATGGGGGAGTAATGATGGGGATGGTGGAGTAATGATGGGGATGGGGGAGTAATGATGGGGATGGAGGAGTAATGATGGGGATGGGGGAGTAATGATGGGGATGGAGGAGTAATGATGGGGATGGAGGAGTAATGATGGGGATGGAGGAGTAATGATGGGGATGGGCGAGTAATGATGGGGATGGGGGAGTAATGATGGGGATGGAGGAGTAATGATGGGGATGGGCGAGTAATGATGGGGATGGAGGAGTAATGATGGGGATGGGCGAGTAATGATGGGGATGGAGGAGTAATGATGGGGATGGGCGAGTAATGATGGGGATGGAGGAGTAATGATGGGGATGGGCGAGTAATGATGGGGATGGGGGAGTAATGATGGGGATGGGCGAGTAATGATGGGGATGGAGGAGTAATGATGGGGATGGGGGAGTAATGATGGGGATGGGGGAGTAATGATAGAAATTAGTAATAATTTCTTTGTGAAGTCGTTTGAGAGTTTCCTTAAATCAATTTTTCTGCCAGAAAGACAAAATGACGAGAAATTTCGACTTCCTGATTCAAAGGTTTTATTTCCCTGAATATCACACGTGCAACACCAGGATATCGTCATGATGCAACACCAGGATATCGTCATGATGCAACACCAGGTTACCTTCATGATGCAACACCAGGATATCTTCATGATGCAACACCAGGATATCTTCATGATGCAACACCAGGATATCTTCATGATGCAACACCAGGATATCTTCATGATGCAACACCAGGATATCTTCATGATGCAACACCAGGATATCTTCATGTTCCAACACCAGGATATCTTCATGATGCAACACCAGGATATCTTCATGATGCAACACCAGGATATCTTCATGATGCAACACCAGGATATCTTCATGATGCAACACCAGGATATCTTCATGATGCAACACCAGGATATCTTCATGATGCAACACCAGGATATCTTCATGATGCAACACCAGGATATGCAACACCAGGATATCTTCATGATGCAACACCAGGATATCTTCATGATGCAACACCAGGATATCTTCATGATGCAACACCAGGATATCTTAATGATGCAACACCAGGATATCTTCATGATGCAACACCAGGATATCTTCATGATGCAACACCAGGTTACCTTCATGATGCAACACCAGGATATCTTAATGATGCAACACCAGGATATCTTAATGACGGCGGTTCGTACGCCAGTGAGTTTTTCAGTCCGGTACAGAAATTTACCCTGGAGACACAGGTAGGGAAGGTAATTCTAAAGTATTTACCTTATCTTTCACAGGTGTTCAGTCCCATATATCAAGACTGAACTCCAAGGCCCTTTGGCCTTGTATATTCGACTTTGTCTCGCTTGTTGGAGTTCATTGGTTCGAACCTACAGTGTTGAGTTGTAGGAAATGTTTAAAAAAGGCTGATCACAAATTACATCTCCACTGTTAGTTTCCAGTACATAATCTCTGTACTGGATTGAAAAAATCCATTAGTTGGGGAAGCGTCTTAATAAATGTCTTGTCCAGACTTTGGTAGTCTCCTTACCTGATAAACACACACCTTTGCAGAATGGAAACAATTACAGAAATGCAATTAGGTTAGGTAAGATTGGTCAGGAAACAGAACAAGTGTTTCCTGATGTGAGTCTTAGTCATATGATGACCCACCACTGGAGCTTTTGGTTATCTGACGAGGCCTTCCACTGGCTTACCCCTCCATCCTTTTAAAAATTAAGGAGCGAATCTACTATGAAACTGATGACACTTTATAAGCTTCAGGGCCCCTAATCCCGGAGGGGCTCCAAAAGTGACTTTAGTCCACATTGCTTAAAAATTTTGGGTCTACTGTAAGAAATGTGTATTTTAAAAATAATATTAATAATATAGAGTAAATCAGTACGAAATAGTTAAAATCAAAATCATAAGATCATTAAAGTATCATGTACGCCCGCTTCAGGGCCCTCCAAAAAATGTAGGTCCGCCACTGAAGCTACCAAAGGTTTTCGCTTCAGTGTCTATATATTATATTGTTCCACTCGTCGACAGCTCTACTGCCAAATCAATTCTTTCATTTATCGTTTCTAAATCTAAATTTATCCCATTTGAAATCATTGTTTAGAGTTCTTTTCTAGTCTGATATCCCCTCCATCACCCCATATACATATGAAGCCTTGGTATATACCTAACTTCCACTGGTAAACCTCGGTTATCTCTCTCTCTCATACTCTCTCATACAGGCGAGTGCAAATCAAGGGATATCAGTCTGTTGTCACAAGAATGTTTTAAGAATAAGACATGCGCAACACTGGTTTCTTTACTTCCGAAAGGTATCGCCTGCACAGCAGGCTTCTTCAAATGAATTCAGAGGAGACAGCTGATGCAGTGGAGATAAAAAGTTGTTGACTCTAATTTTTAGTCATCTCTGTATTCAACTTAAGAGGTATTTCATGAAGGCGAAACATACCGGCAAATATAGCGAAATGTTGCACATGTATCTCCTTCCTCTTTCCAAAGAGAGAAATGGTATAAAATGCAGAGAGAGAGAGAGAGAGAGAGAGAGAGAGAGAGAGAGAGAGAGAGAGAGAGAGAGAGAGAGAGAGAGAGGGGAGGATGGAATACTGTCTGGCAGCTTGCTCGTGATTGTAATTCCAGCAGAGAGGGGAAAGTTAAGGTCATAATTGAGGAGAGTAATTATGTGTTCCACTAAGCCAACACCCTTCAAGGCTGCTGCTGCCTTCATGTCCACGAAGGGCTCTTGATCCCCTTCCCCACAAAATCAGTGCTACCCTTTCCTTTAAGAACATAAGGAAGAAGGAACACTGCAACAGGCCTCGCTATTGGGCCGTGCGGACGTGCTGCGCAGTAGCTCCTGATTGAGTTGGCATTTGCGCAGTGTTGACGTGTACTTGGCTCTGTGAAGACCTGTTTGCGCGCTCTCTAGAATTGAAGCAAGATGCCCTCCATCGAGCAACTTTACCAACAGCTTAAGGAAGAATTGAGGTTGGCGAATTTGGAAATTCGGCGATTGACCGAGGAGAACAAGAAGATTCGTAGTAGTCCTCCTGTTTTGAGTCCTCAGGTCAAGAAGGGAAACTGGTCAGTGGCTGGACAGCAGGGAAAGAAGTTGACGATCAAGAAGACGAATGGAAAGGTAGAAACGATGAAGAAGAAAGAGACTGCCGTGGAAACTGTTGTGGAAACATCCAATACATTCTCAGTGCTACCCGACGAATGTGAGTTGACTACTGGGAACGACACGACGAAAGACATTAAGGAAGGTAAGAATATTGTTGTTGTTGGGGATAGCCAAGTTAGGTATATGGATAGGGCGTTCTGCTTGAAGGACAGGAGTAGGAGACAGAGAGTTTGCTTTCCTGGGGCTGGGATGGAGGATATTGTTAGCCGTCTGGATGACATCATGAGAGGTAATGGGAGCAATCCTATTATCTGTCTCAGTGCTGGAGGCAACGATGTTGGCAGACGTAGGAGTGAGGACCTGATTAGCAGGTATAGGTCAGCAATAGAAATAATTAGAAGTAAGGGTGGGAACCCTCTCATATGTGGTATTTTGCCAAGGAGGGGAGTTGGAAGTGAATGGTTGTCCAGGGCAATTGGTGTCAATTGCTGGCTGGACAAATACTGTAAGGAAAATGCGGTAACATTCATTGACAACTGGGACCTCTTCTATGGCAGAAATGACATGTATGCTAGGGATGGGGTTCACTTATCTAGGTGTGGGGTGGGAGCACTGGCAACTGCAGTGGAGGGAGCAGTTAGGACTTTAAACTAGGAATAGTTAGTGGTATGGGTTTTGGCAGGAAAACAGTGAAGTCCCAGTGTAGTAATATTACGAGTTCTAGGGGAACTAGTAATAATAAGAACGAGATAGATATTGAAAAGCCAGGGACCTTGGGTGATAAGGACGGTAATAGGTTTAGTAGAAAAATAGAAATGAGCAGGAAGGGTAAAGAGAAAGGAAAGTCTTTCAATGTTTATTATGCTAATTGCCGTAGTGCTAGGAATAAGATGGACGAGTTGAGATTAGTTGCTAGTGTAGGTAACATTGATGTGGTTTAATTCAAAAAGTCGGGACATGCCTGCGGAATGTCATATTCAGGGTTTTAAATTGTTCCAAGAAGATAGAAGTATTGGGAGGGGGAGTGGGGTGGCATTGTATGTCCGAGATCGCTTGAACTGTTGCATAAAAACGGGTATTAAGTCTGAAGTAACACATACAGAGTCTGTTTGGATAGAATTTTCAGAGGGGCATGAAAAACTGATTTTAGGAGTGATATACCGTCCCCCTAACTTAGATAGGGACCAAGGGAAACTACTATGGGAGGAAATTGTTAAGGCCACAAGGCACGATAATGTAGTAATTCTAGGAGACTTTAACTTTAGTCATGTTGATTGGAATTTCTTGACTGGGAATTTAGAATCGTACGACTTCTTAGAAGTATTTCAGGATTGTTTTTTGAAGCAGTTTGTGACAGAACCTACAAGGGGAAATAACCTGCTTGACTTAGTTATGGCAAACAATGAATCCCTTGTTAATAATTTAGAAATTTCAGAGGAACTGGGTGCTAGCGACCACAAATCAATTACATTTAGCATTGAATGGAAGTACGATAGTAGCGATAACTCAGTAACAGTCCCAGATTTTCGCTTAGCAGATTACGATGGGCTTAGAGAACACTTATCATCTGTTGACTGGGGTAACGAAGAGAGCTATCAATATGACAGTTTTCTGAACACTATACATGCTGCTCAAAGAGCGTTTATCCCATATAAAGAAATTAGATCAAATAGAAATGACCCAAAATGGATGAATAATAGGCTCAAATATCTACTAGGGCATAAGAAAGGAATTTATAGGCGTATCAAAAGAGGTGAGGGTCATCTTATGAATCAGTATATTGACATTAAGAGGGACATTAAAAAGGGGATAAGAAAAGCTAAAAGGGACTATGAAATTAAAGTTGCTAGGGATTCTAAAACTAACCCAAAAAGTTTTTTCCAGGTCTATAGAACAAAAGTTAGAGATAAGATAGGTCCCCTTAAAAATAACTATGGGCACCTTACTGACAATGAGAATGAAATGTGCTTGATTTTAAATAATTATTTTCTCTCAGTTTTTACACAGGAAGACACTAACAATATTCCAGTAATTAATTTTTACAGTGGGCTAGAAGAAGATAAATTATGTAACATCACAGTCACTAGTGAGATGGTTGTGAGGCAGATAGACAGACTGAAGCAAAATAAGTCGCCGGGTCCTGATGAGGTTTTTTCAAGGGTTCTTAAGGAATGCAAAATGGAACTCTGTGAACCATTAACTAATATTTTTAATTTATCTCTTCAAACAGGTGTAGTGTCTGATATGTGGAAGATGGCTAATGTAACTCCTATTTTTAAAACAGGGGACAAGTCGTTACCGTCAAATTACCGCCCAATAAGCCTGACCTCAATTGTAGGCAAATTACTAGAGTCAATTATAGCCGAGATTATAAGAAGCCATCTCGATAAGCATAGCTTGATTAATGATACTCAGCATGGATTCACAAGAGGCCGGTCTTGTCTAACTAATTTATTAACTTTCTTCAGTAAAGCTTTTGAGGCTGTTGACCACAATAAAGAATTTGATATTATTTACTTAGATTTTAGTAAGGCTTTTGATAGAGTTCCGCACCATAGACTGTTAAAGAAAGTGGCAGCTCATGGCATTGGGGGAAAAGTGCTCTCGTGGATCGAGTCATGGCTCACTGACAGGAAGCAGAGAGTGTCCATAAATGGGGTTAAATCCGAGTGGGGATCTGTAACAAGTGGCGTTCCACAGGGATCAGTCTGGGGCCCGTTGTTGTTTATAATATATATCAATGATCTTGATGAGGGAATTACTAGTGATATGAGCAAATTCGCCGATGACACAAAGATAGGTAGGATAATTGATTCAAACGTAGATGTTAGGGAACTTCAGGAGGATTTAAACAAACTCTATTCTTGGTCAGAAAAGTGGCAGATGCAGTTCAATGTAGATAAGTGCAAGGTTCTGAAGCTTGGGAGTGCCCATAACCCTAGTACTTATAAATTAAATGATGTAGAACTTAGCCATACAGATTGCGAAAAGGACTTGGGGGTTATGGTGAGCAGCAACCTTAAACCAAGACAGCAATGCCTAAGCGTACGTAATAAGGCAAATAGATTACTGGGATTTATATCAAGAAGTGTAAGCAACAGAAGTCCAGAGGTCATACTGCAGCTTTATACATCATTAGTAAGGCCTCACCTTGATTATGCAGCTCAGTTCTGGTCTCCGTATTACAAAATGGACATAAATTCGTTAGAAAACATTCAGCGTAGGATGACTAAATTAATACATAGCATCAGAAATCTTCCTTATGAAGAAAGATTGAAGACTCTTAAGTTACATTCACTTGTTAGACGAAGAATGAGGGGAGACCTGATCGAAGTGTATAAGTGGAAGATAGGTATTAATAAAGGGGATATTAATAAGGTCTTGAGGATGTCTCTCCAAGAGAGAACCCGCAGTAATGGATTTAAATTAGATAAGTTTAGATTTAGAAAGGACATAGGAAAGTATTGGTTTGGAAATAGGGTAGTTGATGAGTGGAACAGTCTACCTAGTTGGGTTATTGAGGCTAGGACTTTGGGTAGTTTCAAATCTAGGTTGGATAAGTACATGAGTGGGAAGGGTTGGATTTGAGTGGGACTTTCACATCAGAGCTTATTTCTTGGGTAGCATTGAAAATTGGGTTGGGTAAATGTTTTGTTAGTGGGATGAATTGTAAAGGACCTGCCTAGTATGGGCCAGCAGGCCTCCTGCAGTGTTCCTCCTTTCTTATGTTCTTATGTTCTTACTGACCCATGCGAAACAGGTCCATGCCATCCCCCCTCCGACTTAGACCAATGACCCACCTAGTCAGGTCACTTCCACTTAAGGAAGGAGCACGGCACCAAACCCAGCAGCACAAACTAGTCAGATCCAACTCATACCCACCCACACTCACTCATGTATTTATCTAACCTATTTTTAAAACTACACAAGGTCTTAGCTTCTATGATGGCACTGGCGAGTTTGTTCCACTCACCCACAACTCTATTGCCAAACCAGTGCTTTCCTATATCCTTCCTGAATCTGAATTTTTCCAACTTAAAACCATTACTGCGAGTCCTGTCTAGGCTAGATATTTTTAGCACGCTAATTACATCCCCTTTATTTATTCCTGTGTTCCATTTATACACCTCAATCATATCCGCCCTAATTTTACGCCTTCCTAGAGAGTGCAGATTCAGGGCCCTCAGTCTATCCTCATATCTAATTACCTCCCTTTCCCAAGGCCTTTAATAACAAAAGTATTTATTTACGGTTGCCTTACAATTGCTGTCTTCAAGAAGGCACTGGACAGGCACCTAAAGTCAGTACCTGACCAACCAGACTGTGATTCGTACATCAGTTTGCGTGCGGCCAGCAGTAACAGCCTGATTGATCAGACCCTGAACCACCATGAGGCCTGGTCTCAGACCGAGCCAAGGGGGCGTTGACCCCCGAAACCCTCTTGAGGTAAACTCCGGGTTAATGACACAATAGCCACTGTGAAGGCTTACTCAGCCCTGTAACAACTTCAGTCAGTATTACTAAGGCTGGCTCCTCCTCAGGAAAATTAATGTATAGAAAAAGAATAAAAACTGACAAACATAAACACTTTATTATTTAGAAAATATAAAATATAAAACACTTAAATATGAAATATTGTTCCTACATTAAAGAAAATGAAAAATGAAAAATATAAATAACTGAATTCAACGCTAATATAAATGTATATAAAACATGGGTGTCTGGTGTTGGTGACACTGCGTGTTGTTGAAATCGTAGCCGTTGCTGATGATGGGGGAAGGGTCGCAGGTGTTGATGACAACCCACCGGCTCGTTCTTCACAGATTTTCTAGCTTTCATCATTCAACACTTTCACCTCACTCACACATAATCACTGTTTTTGCAGAGGTGCTCAGAATACAACAGTTTAGAAGCATATACGTATAAAGATACACAACATATCCCTCCAAACTGCCAATATCCCAAACCCCTCCTTTAAAGTGCAGGCATTGTACTTCCCATTTCCAGGACTCAAGTCCGACTATATGAAAATAACCGGTTTCCCTGAATCCCTTCACTAAATATTACCCTGCTCACACTCCAACAGATCGTCAGGTTTGTAGATGAATGGTTCAGAGAACCGACATGTTGATAAATTAGACACATGTGCAACTCTTGTGTATCTTTATTGAGGAAACGTTTCGCCACACAGTGGCTTCATCAGTCCTTTGTATGGACTGATGAAGCCACTGTGTGGCGAAACGTTTCCTCAATAAAGATACCCAAGAGTTGCACATGTGTCTAATTTATCAACATGTCGGTTCTCTGAACCATTCATCTACAAACCTGTCAGACACTGCAACTTCTTGGGATCTTAATACTTGGGAATTCTTCGCTTGCCTAATTCTTGGGCACGACCTACTTCAACATTGAACAAATGTTACACCGCCTATGACTGCTGCTCCTCTCCTGCCAACGGTTTATAAGCTCCTTCTCCGCACGTATGCCGTATTCTATTCAAGATTGATGGACTGACCACATCGACTCAAGGCTGAGGGACTGATTACCTCATTCTCCTCCTGTTCTTCAAGATTCTCCTTTGTATGGACTGATGAAGCCACTGTGTGGCGAAACGTTTCCTCAATAAAGATACCTAAGAGTTGCACATGTGTCTAATAGATCGTCAGGTCCCATGTACCATTCGTCTCCATTTACTCCTATCTAACACGCTCACGCACGCTTGCTGGAAGTCCAAGCCCCTTGCCCACAAAACTTCCTTTACCCCCTCCCTCCAACCCTTTCGAGGACGACCCCTACCTCGCCTTCCTTCCCCTATAGATTTATATGCTTTCCATGTCATTCTACTTTGATCCATTCTCTCTAAATGTCCAAACCTCCTCAACAACCCCTCTTCTGCCCTCTGATTAATACTTTTATTAACTCCACACCTTTTCCTAATTTCCACACTCCGAATTTTCTGAATAATATTTACACCACACATTGCCCTTAGACAGAAGAAAATATATGTATATATTAAAATATATCTTTAAATGTACAAGGAGAAAATTATAGAAAAAAGTTAATTTTAAATGAATTCTTGTAATTGACCGTTTTTACCTATTCGACAAGAAGATTACATTATATATATATATATATATATATATATATATATATATATATATATATATATATGAATGGAACGATACCAAAAACAAAAAAAAATCTCTCATACATATATCTAATTATTCCAGTACAAAAGTCGTTCATTTTTTTCACTGTTTTAACCTTACCAAATATGAATTAGGAAAATTTTATAAGCTCAATTTTACATTTCCATTTTGTTTGGTTCATTTACTGTTCAGTTTTCTTAATGAATAATTTAAAACATCCTTCCCACAGTGCCAGGTGGGAACGTTATCCATTTTTTTCCCCTGGCAGAATATGTTGTTTCCGACGCTTATACATATTTCAGTGACGGGAGAGTAAATAACTCGAAAACGATAAAAACAGACATAGAATCAGTATTATGCGATCTCTTATTGACAACGTTTCGCCCACACATCGGGGTATATCAAGTCACAAACGAAACATCATTGTTCAGTATTTATATGCCTTATATTTTTCCAACAGAGAGGACACTTAAAAGATTAGAGGAAAATCTTTGAAGTGTTTGAGTAATCTTGCTGGACTTAAAAATTGGTAAGGGGATTCTGGAAATGACTCTTCTTGTCTCAAATACGTCTTGAGAGTCCTTCGTGTCCTCGCCTGTGCTCGCTGAAGGAGCCACATCCTTCGGTGAGAGTACCTAAGAACATCTTTACTCGTCTAGGGTCCAACTCAGGCATTTCGAGTGCCAACCTTTATCGAACTGAGGGAGAGAGGGAGAGAACACACTGAAGACCATAGCTCCTGTGTTGGCGGTGCCTGAGGCATAGCGAGACGTATCTGTGGATGCTGAGGTGAAGTACACGGGAGTGCATTGGAGAACACGTTAGTGATGTATCGGCTATCCGCATCCGCATAACATCCGCACAATTTCTTTCATCCGCATCTGCATTTTTCACTGAAAAAAATATCCGCATATGCACCCGCATCCGAATCTGCGGAACATCCGCACAGATTCTTACATCCGCATCACCATTCACACAGTTTCTTACATCCGCATCACCATCCGCAAAATAAGTAAAACATCCTCATACACATTCGCATCCGCAGATATCTAAATTTTCACATCCGATACATCTCTAGAACACTATAGTACATGGGTGGACAAGAGAAAGATGGACAGTAAAACCCCAGTGGCTTTTTGGGGAGATTATCCTAGGTAATTTACAATCATGTTACTATGTATGGTCATTGTAATTAAGTGTATCTGTACCCAAATAATCCTACGACAATAATAATAATAATAATAATAATAATAATAATAAATAATATTATTATTATAATCCAAGTATAGCCATCAGGTTTTAAGGTTAAAAAATTGCTAATCCATTAAAAACTGGCGGTGCTAACTGGAAAAGACTTACTCGGAGAAAGAAAGCTAACTTTCACTACATTTCTTTTGCAAACTATCCAATTACAGCTAAGACACTTTCTCTTTGTCACTGTCAGTCCACTAATTTCCTTTTTTAATATTAAACTGTCTGCAGTGTTTCCTGGGATCTATATTCTCCCGGCTGCCTCGCCTTCAACATTCCTCTCGTAACTACCCCACTAGTATTCCCTGGGAGTTAGGTTAGGAGAGTTAGGTCAGGAGAGTTAGGTAGCGCGTCTTGTGTATACGGATAGGGGGACTGAGCTTCCGTAACTCCTTGCTCTGGATGATTTACTGTAGTTAACCCTATTATAGCGTACAGAGTCTAGCTAGTATGACTCACGAAATCGTAATGACATGATTGCAGACAATACCACGGGTGGGGTTAGAACCCGCGATCAGAGAGTCTCAAGACACCAGTGGCTAACGCCTCGGTCTGGAGTTTCGAGACTCTCTGCTCGCGGGTTCTAACCTCACCAGTGGTATGCTTTTTTCTCTGTCTTATCATAATCTTTTCATAATAATCTCATTATTATCATTATTATCGGCACCTGATATGTTACAATAAGGTCCCAAAACCAAGTTTGTGGCCTGAAGCCAACTTTTTTTTTTTGTTTACAAGTATGTGCTGCAGCAGCGTCGGCGGATTCTGCAGAATGTATGCAAGAGCTGCCTTGCTACCTGCCAACTTGTGGTAAAGTTGAGTTAGCAACAAAATTCCCACATAGCTGCAGCCTACGAGGAATCTAAGTGAGTAGGCGAGAGACCTGACAGCTTCTCTTACAGTCTACGTGGAATTTCACACCCTAGATGAGACAGCGACAGCATTCTGCTATTTTAAAAGGAATCTGAGGCACTAAACAAGGTACCTGATAGCTTTTCTACAGTCCACGAGAAATCTAACTCAATAGGCGAAACACTGACAGCTTCTCTATAGTCAAGTGTCTCTAGACGACACACTTGACAGCTTCCAGGCCATCAACAAGGAATCTAACTCATTACTCGATTCCTTACTGAGTCCTTTGAGTTAGAATCCTTATTGAATTTAATTCTCTACACACGACAGTATCGTAGATAGCCCTGCATACAAGGTTGCTTAGTAGTCCTGAACTTCCAGGACTACTATCCTATAATGCAGGTTCGTTCCCATAGAACGTCTCACATTTGAAGACGTCCTATGGGAGCGTACTTGTTTGGACATCCTCCTCTTTTCTGCAATTTTGCAAGCTCCTGATGTGTTGATTACAACACGAAAGATCTATAGCTATCATTCTACTCCCCCCGTGGTTGTTTTGCTTCCTGTATCGCTTGGTTTGAGATATTTGCATAATTGGGTTCCAGACTCATCGACACCACCAGGGACCCAAGGGCAGCCACTTTCATGTTCCAGCGCCTCAGCGTAGCCATCCAGAGATGAAATGCTTGCTGCATACTTGGCTCACGTCCAGCCTCGGAGGAGCTGGAGGAAATTCATGATCTTTGATACATTGCGCCATTGTATTCATGTTTATGTTTTTTTCTGTAAATGTATTCTGTTTATTAATAAATGTTCACATAGAATATAGGGGGTGGTAGGAGAAGAACATATTCAAACAGCTCCGGGGAGAACCTTGAGTTTTCCCTGAGGTACATTTATTGTCTTCTCTGAGGATGAGGGTCCCCATTCCAGCCATAGAGGTGGTACTTTATATATATATATATATATATATATATATATATATATATATATATATATATATATATATATATATATATATATATATATATATGTCGTGCCGAATATGTAAAACTGGTCAATTAGCAAGAACTCATTTAAAATTAAGTCCTTTCTAAAATTTTCCCTTATACGTTTAAAGATATATTTTTTCCATTAATGTTAATGCAAAAAATTTTAATTTTCACCAAAAGAATCTTAGAAAACTTACCTAACCTTATCATAACAACAACAACTTATTTTACCCTAACCCAACTAAATATATTTTAAATACGTTTACAATAATTTAATACTAAACAAACACAATCAAATATATTTTTCTCGTTAGGTTCAGAATGATTTTGGCGAAATTATTGCATACACAAATTTTCACTTGTCCTATATGGCAAGATGAACGTTGCTATTTAAGCCAAGATCGCAAGTTCTGCCTATTCGGCACGACATATATATATATATATATATATATATATATATATATATATATGTGTCGTGCCGAATATGTAAAACTGGTCAATTAGCAAGAACTCATTTAAAATTAAGCCCTTCCTAAAATTTTCTCTTATGCGTTTAAAGATATATTTTTTTCATTAATGTTAATGCAAAAAATTATAATTTTGCACCAAAAGAATCTTAGAAAACTTACCTAACCTTATTATAACAAGAGCAATTTATTTTAGCCTAACCCAACTAAATATGTTTTAGATTTGTTTACAGTAATTTAATGCTAAACAAACACAGTGAAACATATTTTTTTCGTTAGGTTCAGAATAATTTTGCCGATATTATTGCATACACAAATTTTCACTTGTCCTATATGGCAAGATGAGCGTTGCTATTTAAGCCAAGATCGCGATTTCTGCCTATTCGGCACGACACATATGTATATACATATATATATATATATATATATATATATATATATATATATATATATATATATATATATATATATATATATATATATGGGTTTGTTACGATAATTGTGATTTTTTTGGCCCCCGAAAAATGTCATCAGGATAATGAGGATATCATAATGGACTGAACTCCACAGGGCACTCATTAACCCGGTCTACTTCATAACGAGAGAGAAAAGCATTAGCCAAAGTAGGTTCGGGTGGAATTCCCACTGTTATTCTATCTTATATATATATATATATATATATATATATATATATATATATATATATATATATATATATATATGTCGTGCCGAATATGTAAAACTGGTCAATTAGCAATAACTCATTTAAAATTAAGTCCTTTCTAAAATTTTATCTTATACGTTTAAAGATATATTTTTTTCATTAATGTTAATGTAAAAATTTTGAATTTTGCATCAAAAGAATCTTAGAAAACTTACCTAACCTTATTATAACAAGAACAATTTATTTTAACCTAACCCAACTAAATATATTTTAGATTTGTTTACAATAATTTAATACTAAACAAACACAGTGAAATATAATTTTTTCGTTAGGTTCAGAATGATTTTGGCGAAATTATTGCATACACAAATTTTCGCTTGTCCTATATGGCAAGATGAGCGTTGCTATTTAAGCCAAGATGGCAAGTTCTGCCTATTCGGCACGACACACACACACACACATATATATATATATATATATATATATATATATATATATATATATATATATATATATATGTCGTGCCGAATATGTAAAACTGGTCAATTAGCAAGAACTCATTTAAGAGTAAGTCCTTTCTAAAATTTTCTTTTATACGTTTAAAGATATATTTTTTTTCATTAATGTTGATGTAAAAATTTATAATTTTGCAACAAAAGGAACTTAGAAAACTTACCTAACCTTATTATAACAAGAACAATTTATTTTAGCCTAACCTAACTAAATATATTTTAGATTTGTTTACAGTAATTTAATACTGAACAAACACAGTGAAATATATTTTTTTCGTTAGGTTCAGAATGATTTTGGCGAAATTATTGCATACACAAATTTTCACTTGTCCTATATGGCAAGATGAACGTTGCTATTTAAGCCAAGATTGCAAGTTCTGCCTATTCGGCACGACACACACACACACACACACATTGTATATATATATATATATATATATATATATATATATATATATATATATATATATATATATATATATATATATATATGCTGAATATGGTAAAGAATCAACTGCTGGCAATTATGTTTTGTGTTATCTGGAGATTCTGAATACTGTAAATACCTCTGAAAACACACACACACACACACACACACACACACACACACACACACACACACACACACATACACGGAGGATCAGGCACACAACAGGAACGGCACTGCAATGGATCATAGAATACCTGTCAGGGAGGCAACAACGAGTCATGGTACGCGACGAGGTGTCAGAGTGGGCGCCTGTGACAAGCGGGGTTCCACAGGGGTCAGTCCTAGGACCTGTGTTGTTCTTGGTATATGTGGCCCGGTGGCCTGGATTCTAAAGCTCCCGCTTCACACACGGAGGGCCCGGGTTCGATTCCCGGCGGGTGGAAACATTTCGACACGTTTCCTTACACCTGTTGTCCTGTTCACCTAGCAGCAAATAGGTACCTGGGTGTTAGTCGACTGGTGTGGGTCGCATCCTGGGGGACAAGATTAAGGACCCCAATGGAAATAAGTTAGACAGTCCTCGATGACGCACTGACTTTCTTGGGTTATCCTGGGTGGCTAACCCTCCGGGGTTAAAAATCCGAACGAAATCTTATCTTATCTCTTAACGACATAACGGAATGGATAGACTCAGAAGTGTCCTTGTTTGCAGATGATGCGAAGTTAATGAGAAGAATCAAATCGGATGAGGATCAGGCAGGACTATAAAGAGATCTGGACAGGCTACAAGCCTGGTCCAGCAACTGGCTCCTTGAATTTAACCCTGCCAAATGCAAAGTCATGAATATTGGGGAAGGGCAAAGAAGACCGCAGACACAATATAGTTTAGATGGCCAAAGACTGCAAACCTCACTCAAGGAAAAAGATCTGTGGGTGAGTATAACACCGAGCATATCTCCTGAGGCGCACATCAATCAGATAACTGCTGCAGCATACGGGCGCCTGGCAAACCTACGGATAGCGTCCCGATACCTCAGTAAGGATTCGTTTAAGACTCTGTATACCATTTACGTCAGGCCCATGCTGGAGTATGCAGCACCAGTTTGGAATCCACACCTAGTCAAGCACGTCAAGAAATTAGAGAATGTGCAAAGGTTTGCAACAAGGCTAGTCCCAGAGCTACGGGGATTGTCCTACGAAGAAAGGTTGAGGGAAATCGGCCTGACGACACTGGAGGACAGGAGGGTCAGGGGAGACATGATAACGACATATAAAATACTGCGCGGAATAGACAAGGTGGACAAAGACGGGATGTTCCAGAGAAGGGACACAGACACAAGAGATCACAATTGGAAGTTGAAGACTCAGATGAATCAAAGGGATGTTGGAAGTATTTCTTCAGTCACAGAGTAGTCAGGCCGTGGAATAGCCTAGAAAGTGACGTAGTGGAGGCGGGAACCATACATAGTTTTAAGGCGAGGTATGATAGAGTTCATGGGGCAGGGAGAGAGAGGACCTAGTAGCAATCAGCGAAGAGGCGGGGCCAGGAGCTGTGACTCGACCCCTGCAACCACAAATAGGTGAGTACAAATGGGTGAGTACACACACACACACACACACACACACACACACACACACACACACACACACACACACACACACACACACACACACACATACACACACACACACAAACACAGATATTCCTCGAGGGAGACCTTCAAGTTTTTACCCAAATCATATTTTTTATTTGTCTTCCTCAAACCTTTAGTCTGTATTTCTTTCATAACTCAAGAACGCCTCATCTAATCGGTTTCAAATTTCCAACGCTTGTGTTTGGTATCTAGGGGCCCGATTCCAGGAACAACTGACATGTACAGGTTCTCTATAATAGATGTTATTAAACCTGTAAAACTCCAGGCCAACTGGATACACCAAGATTTATCCAACAATTTCACACATGTTCTGCTTTGAAATTGGATCCATCATTTTGAAACACCCTGTATTTATACAACATAGGGAGGTTAGCATGGGCCACCACTGTAACTACAAATGCAAGTCTATTAAACCCCACTCCCAGCATCCTGCCATGGTTAAGATAACTACCAAAATCCTCAGCGGTGTAGCTTCTAATGATCAAAGAATATGTCTTCGGTATTAATGTTGGTAGAATTACCGACTATATGTTAGGTAAAAGGACACAAGTGCAACTAATGTGGCATTTTATCATGGCAACGTTTCGCTCTCCAGAAGCTTTGTCAAGTTTTAAAAATCATACTGATGTGTTTACTGTATAGGAACCTTTGCCTTGATTAAGAACTAAATGGTTATAATTATAGCCAT
>NC_091379.1:10485247-10487747 GCF_038502225.1 Cherax quadricarinatus
GGAAGGAAGGAATTATGAATTATGCTAAGGCCACATCAATCTGCCAAGGAGGACCAAGGAGTGAAAGGGAAGATCAACTGGTTGCAGATGGAGAGGGTGATAGGTCGAATGCTGAGGCACAACAAGGCTATCAAGAGCCACTGGAAAAATCAAGGGAGAAACTGACCACACACAGGCAGGATCCAGAGCCACAGAGGGTGAGGCAATGCGAGGAAGAAAGGGCAAAATCAGTGTTTATCCATGGGCTTCAGGAGAGAGAGGAAAGGACACACACTGAAAGGAAGCAGGAAGAAAGGAAGGAGATTGAGAAAATCATAACAGAAATAGGTGAAGAGAGGGACGAGATTGTAAATTTTCAGAGAATAGGGGGGTACTCGAAGGTGAGAAACCGACCAATCAAGCTGATTCTCAGGACGGAAACAGTGCGGAACAGGATCCTCCAAGAGAAACCACGATTGAAATACTCGGAAGAGTACAAGAGGGTGTTCCTAGACAGAGACAGAACAAAATCAGAACGACAGCAGCTGAGGGAGAGGACAAAAAAGCGAAAGGAGCTAGGAAAAGAGACAAGGAGGGAACCAGCAGAGGTCAGTCAGAGCAGGACAGAACAGCAAGGGCAAGCACACACACAACTACTCTCAGAACCACACAACCTATCACACCATCCCAACACACCCTACAATCCATACCCACAGCCTCCACCCAACACCAAGCTATAGAACCCCACAGTATGCCACCAGGTCTCCCACCCTCACAGGCCCCCCAAACCACAGTGTTGGAAAGGAAACTGAAGGTATGGTACACAAACGCTGATGGAATAACAAATAAGTGGGAGGAGTGGCAAGAAAGAGTCAAAGAAGCATCACCGGACATCATAGCTCTCACAGAAACCAAGCTTACAGGTATGATAACAGATGCCATCTTTCCAACGGGATACCAAATCCTGAGGAAAGACAGAGGGAACAGGGGGGGTGGAGGAGTGGCGTTGCTGATCAAAAATCGCTGGAATTTTGATGAGCTGGAGAGAGAAGATAGCGGAGAAGAAAGTGATTACATAGTGGGAACACTTCACTCTGGAGGTCCCAAGGTGGTAATAGCAGTGATGTATAACCCACCACAGAACAGCAGGAGGCCAAGGCAAGAGTACGACGAGAGCAATAGAGCGATGGTTGACACACTGGCTAGAGTGGCCAGAAGAGCTCATGCATGCAGGGCAAAGCTCCTGATCATGGGTGACTTTAACCACAAGGAGATAGATTGGGAGAACTTGGACCCACATGGGGGCCAAGATACTTGGAGGGCTAAGATGATGGAGGTGGTACTGGAGAACTTCATGTACCAACACGTAAGGGACACTACAAGAGAGAGAGGAGAGGATGAACCAGCAAGGCTGGACTTAGTATTCACCTTCAGTAGTGCAGATATCGAGGACATCACATATGAAAGACCCCTTGGGGCCAGTGACCATGTGGTTGTAAGCTTCGAATACACAGTAGAGCTACAAGTGGAGGGAGAAGCAGGAAGGCCAGGACGAATGAAGCCAAACTACAAGAAAGGGGACTACACAGGAATGAGGAACTACCTGAACGGGGTTCAGTGGGACAGAGAACTGGCAGGGAAACCAGTTAATGAGATGATGGAATATGTAGCAATAAAATGCAAGGAGGCTGAGGAGAGGTTTGTACCCAAGGGTAACAGGAGTAATGAAAAAGCCAGGATGAGCCCATGGTTTACCCAAAGGTGCAGGGAGGCAAAAACCAAGTGTGCTAGGGAATGGAAGAAATATAGAAGGCAAAGGACCCAGGAGAATAAGGAGAACAGTCGTAGAGCCAGAAATGAATATGCACAGATAAGAAGGGAGGCCCAAAGACAATATGAAAATGACATAGCAGCGAAAGCCAAATCTGACCCGAAACTGTTGTACAGCCACATCAGGAGGAAAACAACAGTCAAGGACCAGGTAATCAGGCTAAGGAAGGAAGGAGGAGAGACAACAGGAAATGACCGGGAAGTATGTGAAGAACTCAACAAGAGATTCAAAGAAGTGTTCACAGAGGAGACAGAAGGGACTCCAGAAAGACGGAGAGGTGGGGCACACCACCAAGTGCTGGACACAGTGCACACAACCGAGGAAGAAGTGAAGAGGCTTCTGAGTGAGCTAGATACCTCAAAGGCAATGGGGCCAGATAACATCTCCCCATGGGTATTGAGAGAGGGAGCAGAGGCGCTATGTGTACCCCTAACAACAATATTCAATACATCTATCGAAACAGGGAGATTGCCTGAGGCATGGAAGACAGCAAATGTAGTCCCAATCTTTAAAAAAGGAGACAGACATGAAGCATTAAACTACAGACCTGTATCTCTAACGTGTATAGTATGCAAGGTCATGGAGAAGATCATCAGGAGGAGAGTGGTCGAACACCTAGAAAGGAATGATCTCATCAAAGCAGCCAGCATGGTTTCAGGGACGGCAAATCCTGTGTCACAAACCTACTGG